>NC_072003.2:58580120-58880224 GCF_028885655.2 Pongo abelii
ACATGAGTATTCAGAAGTCCATCTAAAGTCTCTCCCAGAGCTTTTCACAGCAATTAAGTCCCTGACCAATAACATAAGAAATGTGTGTGTAATAAAATTTGGTTATATGAGGTATAAATTGTCAAGTCGTAACTACTAGATATGTGTGGATAATGTATTTTTTTTTCCTAAAAGAAACTAATTAGGACAAAGAGTTTGTGTAGATAATACCAAATTCTGATTATCATAATAGTCAGATTATTGAAGTTTATTTTTCCTTGATATTTAAAAATAGTACAATGCAGAAGGTGTATAATAAGAGACAGGAAAAATACATACATGTTTTTCTTCAGATTAGACTTATGTTGAAACTTACTCAGCTGCATAAAAATAAGTAATCTAAAGGTGGAACATGTTGTGTCCAAAGTTGATCAAGGGAATCAACCCACATTTATACAAACAAACTGAGAATAAGGTATTACCAATATTGAACATTTCTTTTTACTAGTATATATTCAGCTGTAAGAGTAACATGAATTATATAGTAAACTCTTTTTTGAAAATTTCAAAACCACTTAAAAAATATTTCAAAACAAATACCACACATTTTATTGATGAATGGCCTTAAGCTAATTCTATGAATAATTAGGCAAAAGTATTTTTCTTTCAGTAATATATAGGTAATTTAGTTAAAGTATAGTATATGAAGGAAGATGAAAAAAGTTAAAAATTTAAGTAACTTTCTATGTTGCCTTAATCTCCTCTTCTGATTCAATTAATTCTGGCCTAAATACTCTAGTTTTATTTTTTAAGCATGCACATTCCTGCAACTACAAATAGTTTGGTCTCAATTAATGTAATAGTCATGACCCACTTTGACTGGGATATCAAGATATCGGGGGAAGGACGGTTTCTAAACTTTAATAATCTAGATAATTGCTTCAGCTCTCTTACTTTGCTGATGAATCTAGCCATAATTAACCAATTAAATCACATCAGTATTTCACTTTTTCCCTAACCATAGAATTTAGAGAGATGAAAGAGGGAGAAAGACTAGAGAATCTATCTAAACATGAATGTCATACCATTATAGAACCTTATTAAATGCATTTAAATGTTTTAATTTCTAGCACTCTGTTGTTCATAATGAACTCTGCAGGGATGAAAATGAATTTTTTATTCTGAGATTTTCATCCCTTTTGAATTGCAGAGAGCATTCCTCTCGAATTTCCAGTAGATAAAATAAAACGTATTTTAATATCACATCAAGCCAGTCCCCTGGGGAGACAACTGTCAAAAATTCCTAGTATCTTTAAATCACTTTAATTACATTTTGCTGAATGTAAAATAATATGTAAGAAACTGTTTGTTTAACTTTGTTGATGCCATAGTGTTTTTCCTACAGTTAAGTTATATGCTGTCCAAGTAAGATTGAGTCATTCAATTAGGCTGAGGTTCAAGGTGAATGGAGATATACAGTAAGAGATGGATTTAAAAAGCAAGATTCAGACCAGAATATTAAGCTCTTTGAAGGCCATGTGAAAAGTTTAAAATTCAGGGACAAATATCATCTCTAAAAATAAAATATCTAAAATTAATGTAATTCTTACTAGTGCCAGATACGTATTATGCACTTTACATATCTTACCTCAGTTAATGTTCACAATAGTTCTTTTAGGTAGTTACTGTATAATTGTCATCTTATAGCTATAGAAACTGAGGTTTAGAGAGTGTAAGGTCACACAACAAGTAATAAATTTAATTCATAGAGTCAGATATCAGTTCTTACTATACTTTCTATACTTTGTAAATGATAAAACTTGAATTTGTACCAAGACATTCTATAGTCCATGCTTCCTGGAGAAAGGGAATTAGAAGAGCTTGTCTATTTGCATTCTAAAATTAGTGATGGCAGTCACACAGTTGGGTAAGGGGGAAAAAAGGATAATTACTTGAGTGTCAGGATTCTGAAGAACCAGTTGGCTGAGTCTCACCTGAGACCAATTCTGGGATGGATCTGTGTCTAGGGAAATGTGAAGGCCTATGAAAGGAGGAAGAACTACCATAACTAAACCTAATGGAACCCCACCCATCACCATGTCATTCAGGAATGGAAGCAACACAGCCAGTAAGTGTCCCATTGATGTAGGCCTCACCTCCTTTGCCTTTCAGAATTCCACATTGTCACCATATGAAAGGACATTTGCCACTTCTACTCTTCTAAACCCAATTTATCAATCTGCCAGTCCATTCCCAATGTCATCCCAGAAACTCATAGGTAACACTCCTCAGAACACTTGTCAAATGCTTTTCCTGCATCTATCAAGATGATCATTTGATTTATGGCTGTTATTCTATTAATATGATATATTACATTATTGAGATTTGAATGTCAAATCAACCTTATATTTCTGGATAAGCCCAACATGGCATAGTGTATAATCATTTTTATATGTTCCTGAATTCAGTTTGTGATTGTTAAGTATTTTTGTGGTTACGTTCATAAGGAATATGGATTTTCTTTTGATGTCATTGTTTGGCTTTAGAGAAAGCTATTATTATTTTCAAAGAATGAATTGGAAAAGTCCCCTTCCTCTCTATTTTCTGAAAGAATTTTTAAAGGATTGATATTTTCTTCCTTGAATAGTTGATAGAATTCACCAGTGAAATCTTCTGTGTAGGAAGATTTTAAATGACTAATTCAATGTATTTATATGTTATTGTCCTACTCGAATGGTCAATTTCTTCTTTAGACAGTTTTGGTAATCTCCGTTTTTAAAGAAATCTGCTCATACCATCTAAGTTGTCTAAGTTGTTGTCATAAAGTTGTTGATAATAGTCCCTCATAAATTTATAATTTATGTAGGGTCAGCAATGATATTCTTTCTTTCATTCCTAATTTGGCAATGTGAGTCTTCCCTCCTATTTGTTTGGCCAATTTAGGTAAGAGCATGTCAGTTGATCTTTTAAAAAGCAATTTTTGTTTTCATTTTTGTCTATTGTTTTTCAGTATTTCATTTCATGAGTTTTCACTGATATTTATTATTTCTTTCTTTCTTTCTTTTCTTTTCTTTTTTTTTTTTTTTTTTGAGTTGGAGTCTCGCTCTGTCACCCAGGCTGGAGTGCAGTGGCGCGATCTCGGCTCACTTGCAAGCTCTGCCTCCCGGGTTCACGCCATTCTCCTGCCTCAGCCTCCCAAGTAGCTGGGACTATAGGCGCCCGCCATCACGCCTGGCTAATTTTTTGTATTTTTAGTAGAGACGGGGTTTCACCGTGTTAGCTGGGATGGTCTCGATCTCCTGACCTCGTGATCTGCCCACCTCGGCCTCCCAAAGTGCTGGGATTACAGGTGTAAGCCACTGCGCCTGGCCAATATTTATTATTTCTTTTATCCGCTTGCGTTGGGTTTAGTTGGCTTCTGTTCTTATTTCTTATTTTTTTGAGATGGAGTCTTGCTCTATTGCTCAGGCTGGGGTGCATTGGCACGATGTTGGCTCACTGCAACCTCTGCCTCCCGGGTTCAAGTGATTCTCCGGCTTCATCCTTCCGAGTAGCTGGGATTACACGCGTCCGCCACCATGCCCGGCTAATTTTTTTGCATTTTTAGTAGAGACAAGGTTTCACCATGTTGGACAGGGTGGTTTCCAACTCCTGACCTCAAGTGATCCGCCCGCCTCGGCCTCCCAAAGTGCTAAGATTACAGGCGTGAGTCACGGCGCCCAACCACTTCTATTTTTTAAACTTCTCTTCCTAGGGTTAGCCTCTATGTCTGCAGAGTGACTAGTCAAAACATTGGTCGGAGGTTGTGTTCAAATGCTTTCAACCAGCAAGGTTTCCACTTTCTGAGGATGGATTTCCAGACTCAGGAATACATTAAAAACTTCAGGCCATATTAAAGTCTGGTCAGACTTTTACTTTCTGCTGAGATTTTCTGCATCTCTTTGCATGTGCACACAGCATCTACTAACCAGCAACGTACATGGTGGGTTAAACCCTCTCCCGTCTCTGCTGCACGTGTGCACATCCTTGTATCAATCTGGGTTGTGTGACGAGCTTATCAAGCTTATCTCAGCTTATTTCCCTAAGTCCTTTTATTACTCCAAACAGGACCACAATCTCAGGCTAGCGGGAGCAGTATCTCCCTATTTGCTTGCCTCTAAGATTTTCTCTTTAAACTGAAGTTTTTAAACTCCAAATCAAGTGAACACCCTCTAGCAGCAGAAGCAAAGCTGTGGTTTTTCTGGTTTTGCCTTGCCTAGTTGAACTAGTGCTGTCACAGAGCTGGAGGAGTGTCTGTTGGAGGGCGGGGCTTGTGGGTGGGGTGGGATGGGGGATGGGCAGTTGGGGAGGGGGCTGCCCGTGGAGCTAATAGGAACAGTCCAGAGCATGAAATCTGGCCTTGCTGCTTGCCTTTGGTCAAATTACAGAATTCTGAAATGGTTATTTTTGACTGTTTTGTCCAGCTTCATAGTTGCTTTATGTAGAGAGAATTTCTAAACATCCCTGCCCTGTCATACTGGAAGTCTAATCTTCTGCAGAAACCACAGAGTTGTCTCATCTTGAGGAAAGAGGGTGGTCTATTTGTGTCCCTATGTTGTCATTATTTATGAACCAGCCTCATTTCCACACATCATGACTTCCATCAGCAGGAGGAACTTCCCAGAATAGGGTGACAGACAACACTCAAAACAGCTGGTGCATAGGTGCAAGACAAGCAGAGAAAATGATCTGGGTGGATGCTAGAGTTAATTTTAGTTGTCAACTTAATTGGATTAAAGATTACCTGAAGAATTGATTAAGAGTTAATTCTGGGTGTGTCTGTGAGGGCGTGTACAGAGGAGATTGGACTGTGTGTCAGTGGACTGGGTGGGGAAGATCTGTCCTCAGTGTGGTAGACATCATCCGATCAGCCAAACAGAACAAAAAAGACCTGGATAGAACAGAAAGACCATTTCCTCTCTCTCCTGGAGCTGGGATACACTCTTCTCCTGTCCTCAGTCATCAGAACTCCAGGCTCTCTGGCTTTTGGACTCCAGAATTGTTCCAGTGGCCCACTGGGTTCTCAGGCCTTCCACCTTGGACTGAGAGTTACACTATCAGCTTCCCTTGTCCTGAGGCCTTTGGACTTGGATTGAGCTATGCTACAAGCATCCCAGGGTCTCCAGCTAGCAGGCAGCCTGTCGTGGAACTTCTCAGCCTCCATAACCTTGTGAGCCAATTTCTCTAACAATTCCCTTCTCAAATATCTGTATCTATATCATCCATGTCTATATCTTATCTGTAGCTATAGTCTTTTGGCTTATCTGTAAACCAAAAGACTATCTATCTATAGTCTCTCTCTGAAGAACCCTGACAAATATAGTGGGCTATCATTTATGCTTACTGTATTAGTCTGTTCTCGTGCTGCTAATAGATACACACCTGAGACTGAGTAATTTGTAAAGGAAAGAGGTTTAATTAACTCACAGTTATACATAGCTGGGGAAGACTCACAATCATGGTGGAAGAGCAAGGGATGTCTTACATGGTGGCAGGCAAGAGAGAGTGTGTGCAGGGGAACTCCCCTTTATAAAACCATCAGATTTCGTGGGACTTATTCACTATTACAATAACAGCACGGGAAAGACCCACCAGTGTGATTCAATTACTTCCCACCAGATTCTTCCCACAACATGTGAGAATTGTGGGAGCAACAATTCAAGATGAGATTTAGGTGGGGACACAGCCAAACCATATTACCTGTTATATCACTTGAATACATACTATTCCTTGTCCCAGTTCTCACACTTGAAAAATGGATATGATGCCACTTTATTTGGTTTTCTCCTGTACATATTGAGAGTAAGAATTGTTTCAAGGATCATTCATATGAAGAAAGTAATTGTCATGCTTTTTTTTTGTTACCATGACATTTATTTTAGAGATTTCATGAGCACTGAGTGGGCAAAGTGTCCTAGTGTCAGAAAGTAGTACAATAATTATTACAGAAAGATAGCTCAAAAGACCAGGGATGTAGGGCAGCAGAATAATACGTGTTTTTTTCCTCTCTCTAGTCCCCTCTTTTTCTTTCTTCCTCTCATTCTTCATCCTTTTTTTCCTTTTATAAAATGCTGCCAAACCAAGATTCTCTTCTTTCTTGAGCTAAATCTTGAATAAATATTAACAACATAAGAAGATATACTGTGATGAACACTTGGTTTGAATGATCAGGATCAGAATATGGTCTTTTTCGGGTCATTTCTTAGTTATATGACCTAGGCCATGACCCTTAATTTTTGATAAAATGTGAGTCAATTTTATGGTGTGAAAAAGAAAAATGGAAAACAAAGGTGAGGATGTCTCCCTTATATTTATTTAGGACTCTACAGATGTTTCTGTTTAGTATCAGGCCTACACTAGAGCCAGGACTTAAACACTGGTCTTTCATGTCAGCCCAGTCATCCTCTCATTATATTAGCCTTCATTATAAAAGTGGGCCCTTTGCTCAGTGTTTTTTTTTTTTTTTTTAGTTGGTACAGTTTAGGTAGTTTATATGTTTATTTATTTATTTTGAGGTGGAGTTTTTGCTCTGTTGCCCAGGCTGGAGTGCAGTGGCGTGATCTCAGCTCAATGCAATCTCCACCTCCTGGGTTCAAGTGATTCTCCTGCCTCAGCCTCCCAAGTAGCTGGAATTACAGGTGCCCGTCACCACATGTGGCTAATTTTTATATTTTTAGTAGAGATGAGGTTTCACCATGTTGGCCAGGCTGGTCTCAAACTCTTGACCTCAGATGATACACCTGTCTCGGCCTCCCAAAGTGCTAGGATTACTGGTGTAAGCCACTGCACCTGGCCAGAGTTTAGGTAGTTTAGATATTCCTGGTAGTCTCACAGCTTCCCTCAAGGAGGAAGGAAAAGGTGAAGGACAGGGTGTCACTTTTTCACCTAGGCATGATCATGGCTCACTGCAACCTTGAACTCCTGAGCTCAAGTCATCCTCCTATCTCAGCTTCTCTAGTAGCTAGGACTACTGGTGTACATCACTATGCCTGGCTAATTAAAAAAAAACATTTTGTAGAGACGAGGTCTTACTATGTTGCCCAGGTAGCCTTGAACTCCTGGCCTCAAGTAATCCTCCCTCCTCAGTCTCCCGAAGCACTGAGATTACAGGTGTGAGTCACTGCACCCGGCCAAGTCATTGGTATCTTTACCTCAGCAACAACTAGATTGATGTCTTCAGTTTATATGTTTTATGCATTCAATTTACATTTAAAATCACGTTTAATCAAATGGTGATACAACAAATAAAATGTGAACACTACTGTCTTAGTTGAAAGCTGGCTTTTCAGGGCCCTTGATAGCCCAGGGACATTACAAGCTATCTTGTAGAGATTTGGAGTCAGCTACTTTCTGCTCATGGTTGGGCATAAACCATAATAAGTAAGCCAGGGAATGGTGGACACCATTGTTTTTAGGAACAACCTGAAAAGAAGCAGATTGCTGATTGACTAACCTGGTGCCATCTTTCTCATTGGCCTTAACTTCAATTCATTCTTCTGTTCAATGTAGTCAGACAATCTCAAGAAAGGCAAAACTAACTGTATTTTCATGTAAGTAACTCCTACCTGGGAAGCCTAAATGGTACCAAGGTACAAATACCTACTATAATAACTCTCCAGGATATTGGACCTTTCTACCTTTTGATGCTGTCTGGCACACATCATTTTATTGTATCTTTACAATAGCTTTTATTGTTCTACCTTTGGCTTGGAAACTGTTCTTCCTATCCAAAGGAAAATAAAAGCCATCCTTCTTCATAATTCATTCAGCAAGCATCACTGCTCCATTAGCAGAGCACTTACCCATCAGGGGAAGAGAAGTAAGAATAATTGCAAGTGTTATCTAGGGCTGGAGATATGTATCTATAGATTTCCAGCATTATAGATCTAAGAACTGCAGGCTGTCCCCTAATATGTGTTTATCCTTCATATACTGTTTAAATTTCACATCTTTTCTGTTTCTTGCTTGGACCAGGCAAACAGGATAGTAGTGTATTTAGCCAAACAATGTCAGTTCAAATAAAGAATTCAGAGGCATCTGGGAAATATATATACACGAGTAATTCTTTGAAAGCTCTTACTCTCCCACAAAATGCCTTTCCCAAATATCCATTCAATTTATTCTTCAATTTCCACAGCTCCCGCTCCAATCTGATACTAAAGCCATTGGTACTGACAGAATACTAAAATCAAGCAAATAACAGCCACCCACAGTTTTCTCCATCACTTAGCCAGTTAAATGGCTGTATATTTCCATCACTTATATCCTAGTATGTAACTAAATAAACATTTTAAACTGGCAGTTTTAAATTTTATAGGATAAAAGCCTGACGTAGGTTCAGGTTTGTAGAGGGGAAAATCAAATGTGCAAGAATAATGTTTACAAATTTCTGAAACAAGGCTTGTCAGCAGGATGAAGTTGCTAATACAAGCCATTTTGGACTGAATGGTTTATATCTGTTTATAATAACTTGGATTTGTCTCCTGTTAAAATGTCACAGGGATAAAGGAATAAATTCTAACAGCTGTGACAGGATTATCATTGCTAAGAAATTCCGATATGGTGGATGTATGTGTCAGAGACATCTACTTCACTGTCTTTCACTCAGAATAATCCAAATATTCCCTTCCATACTCAGGAAGACTAACAATAAGACACAGATAAAGGCCCATGATTCTGACATCTCATTCCCTAAGTTTGTTGTTAACTGAGACGATTGGCACCAAATGTCTAACATTTTCCTGAGGAAGTTAATGGGGAAACTCGCGATGAGGTCACTTATTATTTTCTCAATGCAGCTATTCCATAAGCTGGGTGGAATTAATGACAAACTTCAGCAGGAATACACCAACAATCATGATTTATTTTTAGTGTAACATAGAAAAATAGACAAAGAGAAGTGTTGGATAGTCAAGAGAAATAAGCATGTGGAGAATAAGTGAGAAAATGACCCAAGACATCCTAAGAAAATAATATGAGATGACATTGAGTTGGAAACCTATTTATTGATGGTAAATGTCATAAGAAATTGTATCCAACTGAGACTTATACTTCATTCATTTACTCATCCATTCATTTGTTCATTTAATAAATATATGCAAGGCACTGGAATTAACATTGGTAATGAAAAAATAAATAAGCCATGGGCTCTACCTTCCACACATCATATTTTATTGAACAATGTATGCACAACTAATGCTATGAGAAGTGTCGTAGTGGAGATGAGTTTAAGAAAATCATGTGGTTAAAAGAGGGAGAATGGGCCAGACCTGGTGGCTCATGCCTGTAATTCCAGTACTTTGGGAGGATGAGGTGGGAGGATTACTTGAGCCCAGGAGTTCAAGACCAGCTTGGACAACATAGACCCCATCTACACAAAAAATACTAAAATTAGCCGGGTGTGGTGGCACATTCCTGTAGTCCCAGCTACTTGGGAGGCTGAGCTGGGATCACTTGAGCCTGGGAGTTTGAGGCTGCAGTGAGCCAAGATTGTGCCATTGCATTCTAGCCTGGGCTACAGAGCCAGACACTGTTTAAAAATATATAAATAAAAGAGGGAGAGTACCTATGAGGGTCTAAATAAATCAAAGGAGAGGTAACTGAGCCACATTTTGAAAAATGGGCAGGAATTTACTGGGTGGATGAAGCAGAGACAGTCTTCCCAAGGAGATGAAATATCCTGAAGAAATGCTTAGAGGCTTTTGAATTCCACAGCGATCCCAGGGATGAAATCTGATTAGTCCAGGTGAGTTCATGTGCCCTTCCCTGAGCCAATCACTGTCTCTGCTTGAATGGTTTCTCTGATTAGACCGGCCTATAACATGTCATAGAAAATCACATTGATGCCCTTTATCTTTCTTCTTAGAGATGTAGCTGTGAAGGTTAAATCAGCTAATCCATTGCAAGTAATTGACACAGAGATGGGCAAATAGTGGGTACTCCGAATGAAGTTTGTTTTTATAGTTGTTACGATGATTTTTTTTTTTTTTTTTTGACAGAGTTTTGCTCTTGTTGTCCAGGCTGGAGTGCAATGGTATGATCTCGGCTTACTGCAACCTCTGCCTCCCAGGTTCAAGGTATTCTCCTGCCTCAGGTTCCTGAGTAGCTGGGATTACAGGCGCCCGCCACTTCACCCGGCTAATTTTTTGTATTTTTAGTAGAGACAGGGTTTCACCATGTTGGCCAGGCTGGTCTCGAACTCCTGATCTCAAGTGATCCACCTCCCTTGGCTTCCCAAAGTTCTGGGATTATAGGCGTGAGCCGCCACGCCTGGCCTGTTATGATTTTTAATATCACGAATGTTTTAATTAAAAAGAGTGACACGCAACTAGCTGCACTGCAGACCCTAACTGAGTGTCTCTTAGAGACCTGAACAGGAACACACTAGAAGAACAGCACTTGAACAGCAGTCACCACATCTCCCAGGAAGCCTCCCCTGCTACCCTTAGTTCGGACTTGGTGACTCTTTTATACTCTATACCTAGCTCCATCTGACCCTGTCATATTGTAATTGAAAAATTTATCCCATTACACTGTGAGTTCCTCAAAGGAAGAAGTGCATCTCATTCATTATTTTATCCCAAACACTTGGGATATTGTTAGATACTAAATATGTCTGTTCGAAGAACTTATGAATAAGCACGTCAGAGAACACTTCATGGTGGAGATTATACCTGAGCTGGGCCCCAAAGGATGGGAAGGGCTTTTGAAATGCAGAAATGGGAAAAACCACATCAAGGAGATGGAAATGCTCAAAATAAGCTCGGAGATGGAGCAGTGTCCAGCGTGTTTGAAAATGTCAGTTAATGAGATGCAACTGAAGGGAATAGTGAGTGAAGAAGATTGTAGGGTAGATCCCAAAGGACCTTGAATGCTAATGAGATTAGACTTTGTATTCTATGAAATATAAAGACTTTGAGAGGTTTTCATGTGGGGATCGATATGGCCAAAATTCTTCATACAGACACATGCACACACATATACACACATCACCAGACCCACTCACACACATAATACAAGGCATTTATTTAAGACCTACTAAGTAGATGAAAGATGGGTTACACACATTAAAGAAGCAAAGGTCCCTGCTCCTAGGAGTTTGTGATTTAGTAAGAAGTGGATTTATCAAGAACCTAATTATGTGTAACTTTCAAGTTATTTGTACAGACCCCTTCTGAATAAATATTCACATTGGTATCTAATTTTGTTTTTTTAGAGAAGAGAATCTTCCCTTTGTTTTGATGGAACAAGGGCTCTAAAAACACCATGAGGGTTGAGAAACAGAAAGGAGCAAATTGTTCTGATGAGAATGTACCAATTATGAATAAAGAAATGGGCTTTGGAATTCTCCAATCCATAGGATTTTGAGTCCTAGGTTCGAGACCTCCCCAGGGAAAATCTACCTTAGCCTTCCTGTTCTTTGGCTATATGAGCAAATAAATGTTCCTTTGGTTTAACCTAATTTGAGCTAATTATTCTGCCACTAGCAATTTAGAATCTTTGTAGTTATTATTATTTAAATGATCATTTTATAAATGTGAAAAAGAGGGCACAGGGAGATTAAGGAACTTGCCTACGGTCACACAACTAGTAAAAAAGGTGAACCAGGATTGAAATTGAGATCAGTTTAATTTCCAGAGTGTAAGCCTTTATATGGTGTGCAAATGGAGTCTCAATATTTTCATTGTAAAGGAAAATCATTGAAGTTATGACTCTGTCTTAATTATGTTTTTATCTCCACAACCACTACTATAACACATAGTAGGTACTGGTTTAATGCATGCACAATCCTTGAACAAAGCCTTAATCTATAAATATTCCAGATCTACTGTCTTTTTGCTACGATGAAATAAATAAGGATATCTGCATCATTCATGTTGCAAATATTTCTTCCTGTTTATTAAACCAAAATATTGTTTGTGTATACAGATTTGCGAAATTGGTTACTGCAGAGAAAAATGTTTTGTTGCCAATTCTTATTGTACTTTTCTGCATTTTTGTCTCTCTACCACTTTTCTTTTATCAGCAAAATCTTTTCCAAATGAGGGAAACAGTGAGCATTTTATAAACCTGTCTAGGGCTGTAAAATATACATATACTTTTAATAGTGACAGAGGTATCTTTGGAACTTCCTCCAGAGTGAAATCTACTTCAGAAATTTGCATTTAACAGGCAAACATAATATTGTTGAAGAACACAGAATTATGAATTCATGGACATTTGAGTACTGGGGATACCTTATAATCCACACATCCATACTTCTAACTGCAATTTTTATAGCTATATTGTTCAAATTGCCCAAGATGGATAAAGCTAGCACTTTTACTATTAACTGTATTTGAGGGGTTTGTAGCAACTGCTCCATGAAAGCTCTTTATAACTTGAAACTCACACAGGAAGTTTCAGGCCAAATAATGTGCTTTCTGCTTTAGGGTATGAATTTGTCACCTCCTGATGTAAATCTCCTAAAGTTGATTGGTCTTAGAAGTATTCATTTAATACAACATTCAAAAAGTCTCCTGCTTTAAAAATGAAAAATTGCAAGTGATTACTTTATAGCCCACTTAATTGCATTTGGAGATTTTCTGCCCCTAAAAATTCTCCTGGATAACCATATTAATGCTCTCCCCAAACACACTTTTGAGCAGAGTTTTATTATGGGTAGCACCTGACCTTTCCGCATAATTGCATGTGGTCCCAATTAATTGTTCTGTTCTACTGTGCATGGAATAATAGGTATTCTAAAATGAGACTTATTATGCAGATATCTGATAGAAAGGAGAATCTTAAAAGTGAGCTCTTTTGGGTGCCTGGAATTTACAAAATAAGGTATAAAATGACACTTAATTAACTAATAAACCAACTGACGTGGCTGACTCCACAGACTTCTAGTCAACACAATTCAGACAATTAGAAGACTTTTCCCTAACTGAAACACAATGAGATAGCGCTTACAAGCCATAAATCAACATGCTCGTGAAAGACACATTTAATACAGGTCTGCTTAGAAAAATATATTTTAAAATTTTGGTTAACTATTTCCATTGCTTTAAAAATACATACTCCACTCATTTATATTTAACTCTCTTGATGCCTTTTAAAAATATTTTTATGAGTGTTATTATGGTATTGTAGAGAAAACACCAAGGTGCATGTCTTTAACCTAAATGCGATGCCACTTTGCTGTGTCATTAACTGATTTAAGGATTTCAGTAATTGTATAACTAATTTAGGTTTCTGAGATTATTTTCTCCTCCTCTGAAATGACTTGTTAGATTTTCTCTCTACTTGATTGTTGAAACAAACTGTTAAGGAAATGAGTAGAAAAGTTGGCACATAGTGTGGAGTGCTCTGAGGTGCTGGATATGAAGAGAAGATGGATCTCGTGCCCATCACCCATCCTTCTTCATTGGTGTTAAACTGACTAAGACCTCCTGAACATTCCCCTCAGTTCTACTAAACTCTGGACAGGGTTCTTCCTAACTCTAGACCCAGATTTCCCTTTTCTTAGAACATTTTTTAAAGAACATTCTCCTGTAATTGTATATTCTTTCTCTGCCTCTTGGAGATGTATGTAAATGTTTTTTAAAAGCCTCTATTGAAAATACAAAAATTAGCTGGGCATGGTGGCGTGCACCTGTAGTCCCAGGTACTCAAGAGGCTGAGGCAGGAGAATCGCTTGAACCCGGGAGGCAGAGGTTGCAATGAGCCAAGATCGTACCACTGCACTCCAGCCTGGGTGACAGAGTGAGACTTAATCTCAAAAAAGAAAAAAAAAAAGCCTCTTGCAGGTTTGACAATGCAGGGATGTCTTTCTTAAGGATGTGGGAGGCATCTCTTTAAAATGTAAACATCGATGGAGATAACACACCTATCTCCAGTTTCTGTGAAAGAGTAGGAACCTAAGTTTAGTAGGTGCCTTGCTCCAAGTTGTAGAACTACCTCCTGTCACAAAGATAAGAGAAAGTTTATTTTTTAGGGGATTAAAGCTAATTAGCAAATGCAGATGACCTGTGTTCTTCTCACTACAGCACTCAAAATTACTGCTCTTTGTTTCAGTGGAGTGGAGTTCAGACTTCTTCCTGCCCTTTGCAATAGCCTTGAATAAAGTCTTCTTGCTCATTTAATTTTACAGGTGCAATTTTTGCTTTGACAGTCAGTCCCTACTGTCAACATTATGCTCTGCTACATACGACTATTTCCTGGAGTTGTTCCTTGGAGTTGCCCAGTAGGTGTGTTGAGCATATAACCTAGTGTAGTGAAGATGTCATTGATTTCAATTATTTTGTTGTATTTTCATCATATATAATGCACATGATTTTTATGCCACATATCCCAGCTGTTTTGCTAACTGTAGTCATAATACTAATAGCTTAAATCTTTGAGTAAGGAAATTAACATTTGCGATGCTCCAAGGATGTGCCACATGAATTGTTTTGTGATCCACATATTTTATGGCATTTAATCCTGTCAATATCCTTGTAAAGTGAGTAACATCTCTATCGTGCAGATGTGGAAACTGGCAGGTTATTTACTTGCACAAAGTCAATCAGCTGAAAGTGTTAAAATGCAAGTTAAGCTTGACTTCAAGCTTGAGGAAGAACCTGCAGACCTAAATTTGAGTCTTGTTTTTCTCACTTAGTTCTACCTAATCAGCTTACTTACTAATTAGCTCCCATTTTACCTATGGGAAAACCAAGGTATGTAAAATGTAATGAACTTTCTCCAAAGAGTATACAACTAATAATAATCTTGTATGGTTTTTGTGAGGGTGGAATGAAATGATGTAGGCAAACTGCTTAACAAAGATCCAAAATGTGATAAGTAGCCAATAAATGTTAAATGTCATACTTAATGGTAGTAAAAGTATACATTTTACCGTCTCTTCCTCTGGGAATGAAGACACTACCAGGGCAGCACAATTCAGGGTGACTTAGAATCCACAGTACTGTCAGTATGACTTGTTGATTGTTTGAAAGATGGTGGATAAAAAACATTCCTTATGCAAGGATATTCCATGACGAGGAGCAAACACTTACACTGAGTGGGTAGAAAAACTTTCGTAAGGTCCAATGATGTAAGTAAGTGTTTGTGAGAGAGGCGAGACACCTTCTAGAAATGAGGAAAATCATCACCCTTTCTGGCTTGTTGAATTGGGAGTCTTCAGTTTGGTTCTGAATCCAGTTCTGTTGAGCCAAATTCAAGGGCCATGACATTTACAAGATTTTAAATACTTTCAAATGCAAAGGCAATATTATTTTTCACTTTTGGGGCATCAGAAATAAAATTCCTTTTAATTTATAGTTAATAAAAATGGTTCCCATGTTAATCCATTTCAGTATGTAAATAACTTTTAATGATTAACTTTTTGAATACATTTTTGGATTAACAGCCTAAAATTAGCTTAATTTCAACAATTAACTAATGACTACATGGCAATTTAAAAGGCATTCAAAGATTCCAGAATATGTCAGTGTATGACATATTAGTTTTTCCCTCTATAACATTTTCCTGTCAGTTAATTCTTTTCACATAATAAACAAATTATACATATGTTATAGTATTTTAAGAAATTGACTCAATTCACTTAATTGTTCATAATTATCTCAGTTTTTTTGGACTTGGAACTATGTAGTTTCTTCATGTTAGGGTAAAGAATAAAATATTAGAAAAGAAAAACTGGAAATTTTAATTATCAATTGAGGTTATCTGAGAATTTTGCTATGATAGTGTTAAATTTTTTTAGTTGATTAATTTTGCTCAGTAATTGCCTGTTTGAAGGTAATCATGCAACACCTGAGAGAACAAGGGTAGAAATTGCTTCTTTCTCCTAGCCCAGAATACCTTTTATAATTCACAAAGACAGAAAAGTCCACATTAACTCTCATTGTATTGAGAAACAATAATGTTATGAGAGCTTGAACATAGAGATTGAACTTTTTGGCTTTGGAGAGGTACTAAAATGTACATTTTAAAACTTTAATTCTGGTGTTGCACTGGGTGAGTATGTCTCCCTGGGAAATTTGAGTGAGCCGAATTGCTGTGAAATACATGCATTTATGCAAAGGTCAATTATGATATAGGCAATCTATTTTAGTGTAAGCTTCCTCACACCTTTGGAAATGATTCCCTTTTTTTTTTTTTTTTTTTTTTTAGCTAAGTGAGAATCTCTCAAGGAATACAAAAATTAACAAAAAAATCAAGCAGTACACTCTTAATAGTTTTTTTCTAAGTCTCCCCAGTAGAGGCTGTCATAGGCATTTATTCAGCAAAGGCAGCAGATTGCTGCATCTAAAGTGCATTTAGTGACCTCAAATATCTGGGTATATCCTTTTGGAAAGAGAGATCAGCAGAAATCTAAGGCTGAAATACAATGATAAGGAAAATGTTGCTACAGCATTAATGAAAAAAATAAAAGCAAGCTAGAAAGTAAAATTTTAATTTTATTTTTAAAAATGCTTATACACCTATTTATGCATTGCAGTAAAAACACTGGGAAGAAATGCGCCAAATTTTTAATGATCTTTATCTCACCATACAAATGGTGGTGTTTATATTTCTTGAGTTTTTCCATATTTTTACCAAAAATATATCTTTATTATTAGAAAATGAAACAATGTTATAGATTTTTAAAGAATATGAAGTAATGGAAACATAATTTCTCTAAAAAAGCCTCTAGTTGTCATTTTAAGGACTATGATTAAATAAAGATGACCTGGGAAAAACAATAGATTCCTATTCTTTCCTTTATTTTAATCATGCTTCTTAGCTCCTCTTATGTGACAGCCAAATAGGATACAAACTGAACATTGATTCTACAGACATCATTCATGTGGAAGATTTTTGATATTTATATATATATATATATATATGAACACATACACAGTCTTCATTACTTGCAATTTTCAAATAATGCAAACTTTCAAATTCACCTGCTCATTAAAATTTATTTGTAACCCAAATATCAATAGTTAAGGTGCTTTGGAGGTCATTTGTCGACATGCACATGTGCAAAGTGGTGAAAATTTGGAGTCATCCAGTATGCAAGTTCCCAGCTGAGCTTGAAAAAGGTGACACTCTGCTGTCTTGTTTTGAGATCTCATACTGCAATGAACTGCCCTTTTCCTGGCCTATTTAATGCCAAATCTGTTGCATTTCTGTGCATTTGGTTGGCGCTTTTGCTGTTTAAAATGGCCCCTAAGCATAATACTGAAGTGCTGTCTGGTGTTCCTAAATACAAGAAGGCTGTGATGTGCCTTACAGAGAAAATACATGTGTTAGACAAACTTCATTTAGGCATGAGTTATAATGCTGTTGGCTGTGCATTCAACATTAATGAATCAACAATATATATTAAATAAGGTGTCTTTAAGTGGAAATGTACACAAAACAAGGCTATATATTGGTTGTTAGATGAAAATGTTGTGACAAGAGGCTCGCAGGAACCTTATCTTGTATTTCCCTTAGGAGCAATCATTTAGTATTTGCTAATTCAGTGTTTGGGTCAATTTTGTAGAACATAACTATTGTGAATAACAAGAATCAATTCTGTGTATGTGTGTCTATGTAATTTTATCTAATTTAAATATTAATACAATTTACATATGCAATTTAGAAATACACACACACACACACACACATACCCCGTTACATGTATTCATTTTTTTCTCTCCCATTCTTTTTCTCTAATTTTCCTGGTTCATATACAACACAATGACTTATATTTAGTTCCTCAATAACTGAATATTGAAATGGGAATGTAAGCCTTAGAGTGGCTTTTTTTTCTCCTGCAGAAACTGCAGAAGAATATCCTATCCAAAAATTTAAACTCCCTTAAGAAACAACAAAAACAATGATGATAATAACAATAGTAAATTGCAAGGTTTTGACAGTTTTTGGTGGATAGTAACTAGGTGGTAGCCATCAAGGGATAGATGACTACAGAGGAAATTGCACTGAGAGGCCTCAGGGCTTAATTGGAAAGCATAATATTACAAAAAGAGAATTAATAACACTCTACATAATAATTTTGAAATGCTATCTCAATTGATAACCATGAAAGTAGTACAGATTTTGTTGTAGCTAAGAGAATGTTTTTAGTCCTGAATGTAAATGTTTTGACTCCTCTTTTTCAGAAGCCTAATGCTGATAAAGTGAAGGTATCTGAATATTTATGTATGTGTGTGTGTTTCATCTGATTGATAGCCAAAGGATGACCACGAAGAAGAGAAAGTGTATCTGTAAGCCACATAAAGGGGCAAATATTTATTTACATTCTGAATCTGAAGTATTTAAACAAGTTTTGAAAAATAAGGATGGATATTCCAGGCAGAAGAACAGTATGTGCAAAGCTATGGTTAAGTAGGAGAAAATGAGATGTTCTTCAAATTGCAAATATTCCACCCAGTGCATCTGCCATAATAGTCCTGAGTCCATGGAGAAGATGTGAAGGAAGACTAGAGACTTATGGAGCCTGACAAAGAAGTTGATGTTTCTGACACAAGCCTTGTTCCTTATTCAGAAAGCCTCGTGGAGCCATTGTTGAGCCCTGAGCAAGCCAACTTGGTAAGATTTCTATTTCAGAAATCTGGCAACCACGTAGAGGAAGCTGAGACAAAGAGACCACTTAGGAGTCTATTTCAGGATCAGGCAGGAGCTGAAATTAGCTTTGATAATCCCAGTGCCTATGGACTTTGTTTGAACTTCCCTATGCGTCCACACTACCTACTGGGGGTTCCCTCATATCTCCACAGGGGCCTCCTCTGTCTGTCCTTTTAAGCTCTGTCCATACTACTCATTTGAGTCCCGGAGCTCCCTGCAAATCTCTCAAAGAAGTTCACATGGGCTAAGCAGAAATATCCAAAGTTTGCAGTTTATTAATTCAGGGTCAAGTTGTTGGATCTTTCTACAGATAAAGCATCAAGTGAGAGCAGAATATAAATACATTGTGTCCTTTGTTAATTTAATAAACAATTATTTTTTAAATGCTTGTACCTACCAAATACTGACTTAGGCGTCTAATGAATAAACAGTGACAAAATATGGAGAAATTCCACTCCTAATTCAATTTTTGTTCTAGCAGGGGAGATAGAAAAAAAAATTACATATTGTTATTTGTATTACGAAGAAAATAAACAAGATGATGATTTGATTGCAAATTTTAAAAGGAAGGATTTTCTAAACAAGTGAGGGAAGTCAGGGATGTTCTCTCTGAGAAGATGACATTCAAGCAAGACTTCCAGAATGAGAAAAAAGCAGACCGATAAAGAATTGGGAGAAAAGTGGTTCTGGGAGCAGGTACACAAAGCAGCAATATATATTTTTTTTTGCTTTTTAGTTAGAAAATGCTTGCAATTTCATTTTTTTCTTTGTAATATCATTTGTACATTTCAGATTCTTTCTCTATCATCATAGTATAAACAGAAAGAGTTAGTGTATTCTTTTAAATTCTAGTTTGAAAAATATAAAAAGAGCCTGCCTTTTAAGTTTTGTGAATTATTCAAGGTGGAAATGGAATTTTCTGATTTCGTATGTGCACGTATGTGTTTATATATTAGTATAAAAATGATTTCTCTTAATCTTTGAATTTGCAATGATTCTGCAATATACTGAAGACTTCTTTGGAAATAATAATAGGAATAGATGACCTTAATTGATTCCCTATTAGTTCCAGGCACGATTGTACACATAAACATATCAACTCTTTTAATCCTCTTTGGGTTAGTATTTTAATTATTCTCATTTTGTGACTGAAGTCCACAGACATTATCTAATATGTCAAAGTCACACAACTTTTCTATGTCAGTGTTCTGATTCAAATTCCAGACAGTTTTCTTCTAGGACCCACCTTTTAAATCAAACAGAAAATATTTCCTATGCTGGTGACCACTTGAAAATATAGCAGCAACACCATCCTGCCCTTAAGTGAAAGAAAACTTTTTTAAAGTTTCAGGAGAACAATTAATGTAGTGAGTAGAATTTCCTCACTTGTATTGTCTTCTTCCTTTATTTTTTAAGTATTGGCAAGTACAATGTCTTGTTTATATTAGTAAAGGCTCATTAGACATCCACAGCCAGGCATGGTGCCATACACTTTCCACGACTTATTAAGTCTCACAACCACTCTTTGACAGAATTGCTATTAATATTGCCTGGACTTAAATTTTTACTTTGCCACATTATAATCATATGACCTTGGGCAAGAAACTTAATTTATCTATGTCTCAATTCCCGTATTTGTAAAATACAGTCTGATTTCAGAGCTTATAACCTTAGCCACTTGCATATTACCTACCACTAATATAAGATGCTATTGATTGCATAAGAATAATATATTTAATTATTCTTAACATCTTATAATTTATGGTGTTTTTTCAGAGCATCATAATTTCCAATTGCTCTATCAACAGAAAGATATGAGAATCACTGATCTAGTATCTTTTGTGAAAATGGCTTCCGCAAATCCAGGACTTGGGTCATGGAGAAGCAGTGAACCTTTAACTTGAGTTATTACTACATTTAAATCTGTGTAATTATTACCCTGAATTTACTGAGCATAAGCTAGATGACACAAAATAACATATTTTCATTTTTCAGCATTTTAAATTGAATAACAAATATGTTCATTTGTTGGTAATACCAATCTCAAACCTATACCAAAACAATCAAAATGTAAAATGTAAAATCCAGTTATGTAATCCAGATTGAAATTTTATTTCACTTTTTAAAGTTGAGCTATATCTGTGAAATTTAAATAACCAGACTATGATATTTTAATGGGTGATTTGGCTTACCCAATGGCTGAGTCAATAAACTGCAGAAATTGACTCTTTATTATGGCACATGAAACCAAGTCAACCCTGAATATAAACAGGCAATTTCTCTTTTGGAGCTATAGTTAGAAGTAAATACTCTTCACATATGGGGAAACTGATTAAACAACTTAAATTGAGTCTAATTTCAAAATTTATATTTATATACATGTATAAAACAACTGCATAAAAGGTTTTGTATCTATATTTATACTATATATAATATATATGTCAAATGTATATATGTCTATAAAATATACACATAGATACAAAAACTTTTGTCTTTATATATTTATTTTTATACACAGTATATATGTTTTACTAATTCATTTGCCCTATCTGGATAAACTAATGAACAGAATGGTAACTACTCCAAAGTAACTAACTAACATAGTAGTCAGGCTAACTCCTGTTATATGCCAGGTACTGTGTTAAGTGATTCCAGCTCTGCCAATGGGAACAGCATTTAATCTTTACAGCCATTCTCTGAGTTACAGTTTGTCTCTTTTATAAAGGAGAAACCTGAGGTTCAGAAAATGTATTTAACTTCTATGAGTTGTCACATGCATTAAATCAAGGAATCAAATTAGAGCCCAGCATTCTGCTTTTTTTGTTTTGTTTTTTTTTCAAGACAGAGTCTCCCTTTTGTTGCTCAGGCTGGAGTGCAATGGTGCAATCTCAGTTCACTGCAACCTCCTCCTCCTGGGTTAAAGTGATTCTCCTGCCTCAGCCTCCCAAGTAGCTGGGATTACAGGTGCCCACTACTATGCCCAGCTAATTTTTGTATTTTTAGTAGAGACAGGGTTTCACCATGTTGGCCAGGCCGGTCTTGAACTCCTGACCTCAGGTCATCCGACAGCCTCTTGCCTCCCAAAATGCTGGGATTATAGGTGTGAGCCACCACACCCAGCCTCTGCATTATTTTTAACCCCACAAAAATATATTTTTTCAAGACTTAGTATCACTAATTAGACCAATGCACAAATTAAACTAAAATATTTATTTTCAATTTTGATCTCTAAAGAATGTCTTCTGTAAGGAACATCAATTTCTTTTTAAAGGATGTGATTTTTCCAGGTAACTGAAACTGGTTGCCTCATGCATTGTTCTTCAAGGATCTGCACTTAACATTTTCTCATTCCAGTATGCGGATTCTCTTTGGATGGTCTTGACTATTGTCTTTGCTTCTAATAATTAAAAAATCTTTATTTCTGCCCACATCTCTGTTATAAGTTCCATGTACTTCCAATTGATCGGTGGATATGCAGACACCTTAATGCACAAAGGACCTCAAATAAAATAGGTCAATTACTGAGCATATCAACTGTCCCCAGAAAGTAGCTCTTCCTCCAACTATGCCTATCTCAGTGGATGATCCAGTTATCTTCCATTTGCATAGTGAAGAAACCTGGGCTTCATCTTTAACAACTTACCAATCACATCCTAGAGTTCTGTCCATTCCATTTCCTACATATTTTCAATTTTTTTTTTGTATATCCGTATATCCATGGTGACTCAATTATTATTTTTTAAATTTTATTATTATTATATTTTAAGTTTTAGGGTACATGTGCACAATGTGCAGGTTTGTTACATATGTATACATGTGCCATTCTGGTGTGCTGCACCCATTAACTCGTCATTTAGCATTAGGTATATCTCCTAATGCTATCCCTCCCTCCTCCCCCCACCCCACAACAGTCCCCGGTGTGTGATGCTCCCCTTCCTGTGTCCATGTGTTCTCATTGTTCAGTTCCCATCTATGAGTGAGAACATGCGGTGTTTGGTTTTTTGTTCTTGCGACAGTTTACTGAGAATGATGATTTCCAATTTCATCCATGTCCCTACAAAAGACATGAACTCATCATTTTTTATGGCTGCATAGTATTCCATGGTGTATATGTGCCACATTTTCTTAATCCAGTCTATCATTGTTGGACATTTGGCTTGGTTCCAAGTCTTTGCTATTGTCAATAATGCTGCAATAAACATACGTGTGCATGTGTCTTTATAGCAGCATGATTTATAGTCCTTTGGGTATATACCCAGTAATGGGATGGCTGGGTCAAATGGAATTTCTAGTTCTAGATCCCTGAGGAATCGCCACACTGACTTCCACAAGGGTTGAACTAGTTTACAGTCCCACCAACAGTGTAAAAGTGTTCCTATTTCTCCACATCCTCTCTAGCACCTGTTGTTTCCTGACTTTTTAATGATCGCCATTCTAACTGGTGTGAGATGGTATCTCATTGTGGTTTTGATTTGCATTTCTCTGATGGCCAGTGATGGTGAGCATTTTTTCATGTGTTTTTTGGCTGCATAAATGTCTTCTTTTGAGAAGTGTCTGTTCATATCCTTTGTCCACTTTTTGACGGGGTTGTTTGTTTTTTTCTGGTAAATTTGTTTGAGTTCATTGTAGATTCTGGATATTAGCCCTTCGTCAGATGAGTAGATTGCAAAAATTTTCTCCCATTCTGTAGGTTGCCTGTTCATTCTGACGGTAGTTTCTTTTGCTGTGCAGAAGCTGTTTATTTTAAATAGATCCGATTTGTCAATTTTGGCTTTTGTTGCCATTGCTTTTGGTGTTTTAGGCATGAAGTCCTACCCATGCCTATGTCCTGAATGGTATTGCCTAGGTTTTCTTCTAGGATTTTTATGGTTTTAGGTCTAACATGTAAGTCTTTAATCCATCTTGAATTAATTTTTGTATAAGGTGTAAGGAAGGGATCCAGTTTCAGCTTTCTACCTATGGCTAGCCAGTTTTCCCAGAACCATTTATTAAATAGGGAATCCTTTCCCCATTGTTTGTTTTTGTCAGGTTTGGGTGACTCAATTCTTGTAGACCACCATCAATCTCTTGCCTGTATGTCTCTATCAGCCTTTAAACTCATCTTTGTGAGGAGGCTTCAAGATGGCCGGCTAGAAACATCTGGTACTCACCTCCTGCACCAAGAAGAGCCAAAATGGCAAGTAGATTACCACATTTGAAATAGAGCATCTGAGAGAGAACACTGGAATTCAACAGATAAGTGACAGGAAATACCTGATGCATAGAAAGATAGGGATGTGAGGCAGCTGGCTCAGATGGAACTGGCTGGGAGTCTGGAGAGGCTCCCCAGTGCAGGGAAAGGGCAAATGAGAGATCCGCAGCAGTCCACATTTCCACCATACACTTCTGCAATTCTAGCCACACTAGAGCCTCTCATCTCCTGTGGGCCCTCAGACTAGCATAGGGAGCTGCTTAGAGAATGAGTGATGACATTGCTCCAGAGAAGGAGCTCATGCTGGGTCCTACACGCCCTCCGAGTCCTAAGCAGCTGCAGCATGGTGCCATTTTGAGAGCCGAGCACCCACCAGATTGCACCATGCCCTGGGGCTGGACAGCACCTGCATCTCCACATCCGTGGAGCTCCACGGATTTCCCCCTACATCTACCCAGAGGACTGCAATGGTGTTAACACCGGTTGGACCTAGCAATGCTGCAAGGTCCCAAGCACTCTAGCCTACACAGTGTCTTACATCTCAAGAAATTGGCAGTACAGTGCAATAGGAAGGTGACCCCTGGGACAAAGGGAACCAAAGCCTATGCTCCCCAGTGCCTGAGAGCTGTCTGCCTGGGGCCACTGCCACTGACAGCATTCCTGCTCTTCCAGTAGCAGAGCCACAGCCTACTTGCAAATACCTTGAGGACAGTCTCTCTTTTCCCACTGCCAATGCTGCTGGGCACCAAAGCATACTCTCCCAGAGCCTGAGAGCCATCTTCCAGGGGTCAGTAATGCTGATTGCAAACTTATCCCCCTCCTGCAGGCAGCAGGGCCACAGCACACTTACACATGCCCTAAAGAAAGGCTCTCCCCATGTGCCATTATTGCTGGGAGCTGAAGTGAGTGCTCCCAGAGCCTGAAAGCCATCTGCCAGGGGCCAGCCATTGTTGCTGACTGCAAACCTGCCCCTCTCCTGCAGCAGCAAGGATACAGCACACTTACACATGTCCTAAGGAAAGGGTCTCTCCATGTGCTACCACTGCTGAGGGCCAAAGTGTGTGTTCCCCAGAACCCGAGAGCCACTTCTTCTGCTATAGACAGCAACCCTGCTGCTGCCTTCAGCAGCAGGGCCACCATACACCACAAGTACCTGGAGGACAGGCTCTTCCTATCCACTTCCACTACTCCACTGCCAGCCAAGTACAAGGCCCAGGAGCCTGGGGATGACTCCAGTGGCCCATATGCCTGTGCACACCACCAGGGAGCCTGAGGAAAGCATTGCTTGGCCTGGCACTGCCCCTTCAGTGCTCAAGCATCTGTCCAGAGGCCTGGGGGATCACCTTGGCCTGTCCATCACTGCTGTCACCTGTGCACTTCCCCTGGAGGTCTGAGGACACATGCACTCAGCTTTCTGCCATGACCACATTTAGCACCCAACTTCATGCACCCCCTGAAGGCCTGGGGATTGGCCTACCCAGCCTGTCACAGCCATTGCTAATAACAGCATGTTCCATATGGGACCTCAAATATTTTCCCACCCCGCTATACTATTGCCCATGCAACACATGCTGCCCAGGGGCCTGGGACCTGGCCACTAACTCAACCCACTGCTGCCACTACTGGTACCTAAGAAAGTCACCTAGCCAGGTGCGGTGGCTCATGCCTGTAATTCCAGCACTTTGGGAGGCCGAGGCAGGTGGATCACCTGAGGTCGGGAGTTCGAGATCAGTCTGACCAACATGTAGAAACCCCATCTCTACTAAAAATATAAAAAAATAGCCAGGCGTGGTGTCACATGCCTGTAATCCCAGCTACTCGGGAGGCTGAGGCAGGAGAATCGCTTGAATTTGGGAGGTGGAGGTTGCGATGAGCCAAGATTGTGCCATTGCACTCCAGCCTGGGCAACAAGAGCAAAACTCTGTCTCAAAAAGAAAAAAAAAAAGCCACCCAGAGGCCAAGAATCAGCCCACCTGGATCTGATAACACTGGTGACTCTGTATGCTGCACAGAGGTCCAAGAACAAGCCCTGTTGGCCCACTGCTGCCACCAATGAGGCCTGAATACTGGCACATTTTGTGTCCCCATCTCCAGCAAAGCCTCACCACATCCTGAACTAACAACTGTAGTAAGCCACTGGAGAAATTATAGACACTGCTGATGCTGTGTATAGCCAAAGAAATGCTTAGAGCACACACCCAGTATCAAAGCTAAATTGCCCTACCCAACCAATGCCACAGATATAGCTTCAAGAAAAAGTCCTCCCCTACAAAAACCAATCCAAAAAAAAATTGGAAGAAGAGCCTGTTACTCTAGATGCACAGATATCAATGTAAGAACACAGGAAACATGAGCAGGGAAGTATGACACTTCCCAAAGAACATAATGATTCTCCAGCAACAGATTCCAATCAAAAAGAAATTTATAAAATCTTAGAAGAAGAATTCAAAATAATGTTGTTAAAGAAGTTCACTAAGATACAAGACAACACACATAAATGATATAAATAAATCAGAGAAATAATTTAGGATATGAATGAGACATTCATCAAAGAGAGATAAAAAAACAACCAAACGGAAGTCCTGATAGTAAAGGAATTAATGAATGAAATAAAAAACACATCTGAAAGCTTTGACAATGGACTAGATCTAATAGAAGAAAGCATTTTAGAACTTGGTGACAGGTCTTTTGAAATAACACAGTCAGACACAAAAAGAGAAAGAAAAAAAGAATTTTAAAATGAACAAAGCCTATATGACATGTGGGACACCATAAAGTGACCAAATATCCAAACTTTGAGTGTTCCAGAAAGTGAAGAGAAGGCCAAAGTCACAGAAAACCTATTCAACAAAATAATAGCTGAAAACTCCCCAAGTCTAGCAAGAGATTTAGATATCCACACATAGGAAACCCAGATATCCCCAAATAGATACAACCCAAAAAACTATTCTCTATGGCACATTATTGTCAAACTGTCAAAAGTCAAAGAAAAAGAGAATTCTAAAAACAGCAAGAGAAAAGCATCTAGTCACACATAAGAGAACCCCCATCTGACTAATAGCCAACTTCTCTTCAGAAACCCAAAGTGCTGAAAGAAAAAACGTTAGCCAATACTATTATGCTCAGCAGTTATCCTTTAGAAATAGAGGAGAGATAAAGTCTTTCCTAGAAAAGGAATTCGTCACCACTCTACTGGCCCCACAAGAAATGCTTAAGGGAGAGCTTCACGCAGAAGTGAAAGCACAATGTTAACATCATAAAAGCACATGAAAGTATAAAATTAACTGGTAGAGCAAACATACAAATGAGGAAGAGAAAGGAGTCAAATGTTACCATTATGGAAAACCACCAAACTGCAATAATAAACAATAAGAGAGAAATAAAGGAACAAAGGGGTAGACAAAACAACCAGAAACCAGTTACCAAAATTACAGGAGTTAAGTCTTCACATATAAATAATAACTTTGAATGTAAACAGATTAAATTTTCCACTTAAAAATACAGACTGGCAGAATGGATATAAAAAAGTGACCCAACTATATGCTGCCTACAAGAAACTCACTTCACCTGTAAAGACACTAATAGATCAAAAGCAAAGCAATGGAAAAAGATATTACTTGCAAACAGAAACCAAAAGTGAGCAGGAGTAGACATACTTATACTAGTTAAAACAGACTTTAATCAAAAACAGTAAAGGGAGGTCATTTTATAATAAAGGGATCATTTCAGCAAGAGGATATCACAATTATAAATATATATACACCCAACATCAGAACACCCAGATGTGTACAGCAAATATCAGATGTAAAGGGAGAGATAGACTCTAATACAGTAATAGTTGGGGACTTCAACACCCCATTGTCAGCACTAGACAGATGATCTAGTTAGAAAAGCTATAAGGAAACATTGGATTTAAACTGGACTTTAGATTAAATGGACCTAATAGACATTTACAGAACATTTACTCCAACAGCTTCAAAATACACATTCTTCCAATCAGCACACGCAACATTCTCTAAGGATAGACCAGATGTTGGGCCACAAAACAAGTCTCAACAAATTAAAAAATATCAAACTTATATCAAGTATCTTCTCAGACTACAAAAGAATAAAACTAGAAATCAATAACAAAAGGAACTCTGGAAACTACAAATATATGGAAATTTAACCACATGTTCCTGAACAACCACTGGGTCAATGAAGAAGTTAAGATAATTCAGGACAATTTTTTGAAACAAATGAAAATGGAAACATAACATACAAAAGCTTTGGGATCCAGCAAAAGCAGAGCCAAAAGAAAAGTTTGTAGCAATAAATGCCTACATCAAAAAGTAACAATAAACAATAAAATGGTTTCAAATAAACACTCTAACACTGCACTTCAAGAAACTAGAAAAGCAAGAACAGATCAAAATCAAAATTATTAGAAGGAAAGGAATAATAAAGATAAAAGCAGTGGTAAATGAAATAGAGACTTAAAAATACAAATGAACAATGAAATGAAAAGCTGTGTTTTAAAGATAAACAAAATCAATAAACTGCCAGCTAGATTAACCAAGAAAAAAGATAAAGACCCAAATACATAAAATCAGAAACAAAAAAGGAGGTATGGTAACTGATACCACAGAAATAAAATAGATAATCAGAGATTATTATGAACAAACTGGAAAATCTTGAGAAAATGGATAAATTTCTGAACACATACAACCTACCAATACTGAATCAGGAAGAAATAGAAAACTTGAACAGGCCAGTAGCAAGTAGTGAGGTTGAACCATTAAAAAAATTTCTTCCAATAAAGAAAAGAAGCCAAGGACTAAATGGCATTATTGTCAAATTCTACCAAACTCTTAAAGAAAAAAACAATTCTCTTTAAACGATTCCAAGAAATTGAAGAGGAGGAAATTCTCATTAATTCACTTCATGAGGCTAGCATTACCCTGTTACCAAAACCAGACAAGGACACAATAAAACTACAGGCCAATATCCGTGATGACTACAGACACAAAAATCCTCAGCAAAATACTAGCAAATGGAATCTAACAGCACATCAAAAAGATAATACACCATGATCAAGTGAAATTTATTCCAGGGGTTCAGGGTGGTTCAACATACACAAATCAATAAATGTGATACATCACATCAACAGAATGAAAGTCAAAAACCATATGATCATCTCAGTAGATATAGAAAAAGCATTTGATAAACTTCAACATCACTTTATGATTAAAAACTCCTAATAAGCTAGGCACAGAAGGAATATACATCAACATATTAAAGGCCATGTGTGACGAACCTATAGTTAACGTCATACTGAATAGGGAAAAGCCAAAAGCCTTTCCTCTAGGAATGCCAAGAAGACAAGGATACCCACTTTCACCACTGGAAGTTGTAGCCAAAGCAATCAGGCAGGAAAAAGAAAAAATAAGCATTCAAATTGGAAAAGTGGAAGTCAAATTGTCCATCTTTACAGATGACATGAATTTATATTTAGAAAACCCTAAAGACTCCACCAAACAACTCTGAGGTCTGATAAACAAATTCAGTAAAGTTGCAGGATACAAAATCAATATACAAAAATCAGTAGCATTTCTATACACCAATAATGAACCAGCTGAAAAAGAAATCAAGAAGGCAATCCCATTTACAACAGCTGCAAAAAACACCAAGGGATATATTTAACTAAGGAGGTTAAAGACCTCTATAAGAAAAAAAAAAACCTTACAAACACTGATGAAAGAAATTGAAGAGGACACAAACACCTGGAAAGACATCCTATGCTCATGTATTGGAATAATTAATATTGTGAAAATGACCATACTAACCAAAGCAACCTACAGATTCAGTGTAATTGCTACACTACCACTGACTTTTTTTTTTACAGAAATAGAAAAAAAATCCTAAAATTCATAAAGAACCAAAAAAAGAGCCTGAAGAGCTAAAGAAATTCTGAGCAAAAAGAACAAAGCTGATGGCATCACATTACCTGACTTCAAAATACAAGACTATACTAATCCAAACAGCATGATATTGGTTTAAAACAGATATGTAGACCAATGGACAAGAATAGAAAGTCCAGAAATAAATCTATGTCTTTATTGACAACTGATTTTCAACTAAGGAGTCAAGAGCATATATTGGGAAAAGGACACATTCTTCAAACAATGTGCTGGAAAACTGGATATCTACATGCAGCAGTATGCAACTGAACTCTTATACCACATAAGAGTGGTATATGAAATGAAGGATTTATTAGAGACTTAAAAGTAAGATCTGAATCTATAAAAAGACTAGAAGAAAACATTGGGAAAACACTCCAGAACATTGCTCTATGCAACGATTTTATGGCTAATATCTTAAAAACATGGTCAACAAAAATAGACAAATGGGACTTAATTAAAATAAAAACTTTCTGTGCAGCACAAGAAACAATCAATAGAGGGAGCAAACTGTTGAATGGAAGAAAATATTTGCAAACTATTCATCTGACGAGAGACTAATATCCCAAATATACAAGAAACTGAAACAACTCACTAGCCAAAAACCCAACTAATCCCATTAAAAAGTGGACAAGGAACATGGGTAAACATTTCTCAAAAGAAGACATATAGCGGGGAGGAGCCAAGATGGCCAAATAGGAACAGCTCCGGTCTACAGCTCCCAGCTTGAGCGATGCAGAAGACGGGTGATTTCTGCACTTCCATCTGAGGTACTGTGTTCATCTCACTAGGGAGTGCCAGACAGTGGGCGCAGGTTTGAGGAGAGCAGTGGTTCTCCCAGCATGCAGCTGGAGATCTGAGAACAGGCAGACTGCCTCCTCAAGTGGGTCCCTGACCCCTGACCCCTGAGCAGCCTAACTGGGAGGCACCCCCCAGCAGGGGCAGGCTGACACCTCACACGGCCGGCCGGGTACTCCAACAGACCTGCAGCTGAGGGTCCTGTCTGTTAGAAGGAAAACTAACAAACAGAAAGGACATCCACACCAAAAGCCCATCTGTACATCACCATCATCAAAGACCAAAAGTAGATAAAACCACAAAGATGGGGAAAAAACAGAGCAGAAAAACTGGAAACTCTAAAAAGCAGAGTACCTCTCCTCCTCCAAAGGAACGCAGTCCCTCACCAGCAATGGAACAAAGCTGGATGGAGAATGACTTTGACGAGCTGAGAGAAGAAGGCTTCAGACAATCAAATTACTCTGAGCTACGGGAGGTTATTCAAACCAAAGGCAAAGAAGTTGAAAACTTTGAAAAAAATTTAGAAGAATGTATAACTAGAATAACCAATACAGAGAAGTGCTTAAAGGAGCTGATGGAGCTGAAAACCAAGGCTCGAGAACTACGTGAAGAATGCAGAAGCCTCAGGAGCCGATGCGATCAAATGGAAGAAAGGGTATCAGCCATGGAAGATGAAATGAATGAAATGAAGTGAGAAGGGAAGTTTAGAGAAAAAAGAATAAAAAGAAACGAGCAAAGCCTCCAGGAAATGTAGGACTATGTGAAAAGACCAAATCTACATCTGATTGGTGTACCTGAAAGTGACAGGGAGAATGGAACCAAGTTGGAAAACACTCTGCAGGATATTATCCAGGAGAACTTCCCCAATCTAGCAAGGCAGGCCAACATTCAGATTCAGGAAATACAGAGAATGCCACAAAGATACTCCTCGAGAAGAGCAACTCCAAGACACATAATTGTCAGATTCACCAAAGTTGAAATGAAGGAAAAAATGTTAAGGGCAGCCAGAGAGAAAGGTCGGGTTACCCTCAAAGGGAAGCCCATCAGACTAACAGCGGATCTCTCAGCAGAAACCCTACAAGCCAGAAGAGAGTGGGGGCCAATATTCAACATTCTTAAAGAAAAGAATTTTCAACCCAGAATTTCATATCCAGCCAAACTAAGCTTCCTAAGTGAAGGAGAAATAAAATACTTTACAGACAAGCAAATGCTGAGAGATTTTCTCACCACCAGGCCTGCCCTGCAAGAGCTCCTGAAGGAAGCACTAAACATGGAAAGGCACAACCGGTACCAGCCACTGCAAAATCATGCCAAAATGTAAAGACCATCGAGACTAGGAAGAGACTGCATCAACTAACGAGCAAAATAACCAGCTAACATCATAATGACAGGATCAAATTCACACATAACAATATTAACTTTAAATGTAAATGGACTAAATGCTCCAATTAAAAGACACAGACTGGCAAATTGGATAAAGACTCAAGACCCATCAGTGTGCTGTATTCAGGAAACCCATCTCATGTGCAGAGACACACATAGGCTCAAAATAAAAGGATGGAGGAAGATCTACCAAGCAAATGGAAAACAAAAAAAGGCAGGGGTTGCAATCCTAGTCTCTGATAAAACAGACTTTCAACCAACAAAGATCAAAAGAGACAAAGAAGGCCATTACATAATGGTAAAGGGATCAATTCAACAAGAAGAGCTAACTATCCTAAATATATATGCACCCAATACAGGAGCACCCAGATTCATAAAGCAAGTCCTGAGTGACCTACAAAGAGACTTAGACTCCCACACATTAATAATGGGAGACTTTAACACCCCACTGTCAACATTAGACAGATCAACAAGACAGAAAGTCAACAAGGATACCCAGGAATTGAACTCAGCTCTGCACCAAGCGGACCTGATAGACATCTACAGAACTCCCCACCCCAAATCAACAGAATATACAGTCTTTTCAGCACCACACCACACCTATTCCAAAATTGACCACATAGTTGGAAGTAAAGCTCTCCTCAGTAAATGTAAAAGAACAGAAATTATAACAAACTGTCTCTCAGATCACAGTGCAATCAAGCTAGAACTCAGGATTAAGAATCTCACTCAAAACTGCTCAACTACATGGAAACTGAACAACCTGCTCCTGAATGACTACTGGGTACATAACAAAATGAAGGCAGAAATAAAGATGTTCTTTGAAACCAACGAGAACCAAGACACAACATACCAGAATCTCTGGGATGCATTCAAAGCAGTGTGTAGAGGGAAATTTATAGCACTAAATGCCCACAAGAGAAAGCAGGAAAGATCCAAAATTGACACCCTAACATCACAATTAAAAGAACTAGAAAAGCAAGAGCAAACACATTCAAAAGCTAGCAGAAGGCAAGAAATAACTAAAATCAGAGCAGAACTGAAGGAAATAGAGACACAAAAAACCCTTCAAAAAATTAATAAATCCAGGAGCTGGTTTTTTGAAAGGATCAACAAAATTGATAGACCGCTAGCAAGATTAATAAAGAAAAAAAGAGAGAAGAATCAAATAGATGCAACAAAAAATGATAAAGGGGATATCACCACCGATCCCACAGAAATACAAACTACCATCAGAGAATACTACAAACACCTCTATGCAAATAAACTAGAAAATCTAGAAGAAATGGATAAATTCCTCAACACATACACCCTCCCAAGACTAAACCAGAAAGAAGTTGAATCTCTGAATAGACCAATAACAGGAGCTGAAATTGTGGCAATAATCAATAGCTTACCAACCAAAAAAAGTCCGGGACCAGAAGGGTTCACAGCCAAATTCTACCAGAGGTACAAGGAGGAACTGGTACCATTCCTTCTGAAACTATTCCAATCAATAGAAAAAGAGGGAATCCTCCCTAACTCATTTTATGAGGCCAGCATCATCCTGATACCAAAGCCTGGCAGAGACACAACCAAAAAAGAGAATTTCAGACCAATATCCTTGATGAACATTGATGCAAAAATCCTCAATAAAATACTGGCAAACTGAATCCAGCAGCACATCAAAAAGCTTATCCACCATGATCAAGTGGGCTTCATCCCTGGGATGCAAGTCTGTTTCAATATATGCAAATCAATAAATGTAATCCAGCATATAAACAGAACCAAAGACAAAAATCACATGATTATCTCAATAGATGCAGAAAAGGCCTTTGACAAAATTCAACAACCCTTCATGCTAAAAACTCTCAATAAATTAGGTGTTGATGGGATGTATCTCAAAATAATAAGAGCTATCTATGACAAACCCACAGCCAATATCATACTGAATGGGCAAAAACTGGAAGCATTCCCTTTGAAAACTGGCACAAGACAGGGATGCCCTCTCTCACCACTTCTATTCAACATAGTGTTGGAAGTTCTGGCCAGGGCAATTAGGCAGGAGAAGGAAATCAAGGGTATTCAATTAGGAAAAGAGGAAGTCAAATTGTCCCTGTTTGGAGATGACATGACTGTGTATCTAGAAAACCCCATTGTCTCAGCCCCAAATCTCCTTAAGCTGATAAGCAATTTCAGCAAAGTCTCAGGATACAAAATCAATGTACAAAAATCACAAGCATTCTTATACACCAACAACAGACAAACAGAGAGCCAAATCATGAGTGAACTCCCATTCACAATTGCTTCAAAGAGAATAAAATACCTAGGAGTCCAGCTTACAAGGGATGTGAAGGACCTCTTCAAGGAGAACTACAAACCACTGCTCAAGGAAATAAAAGAGGATACAAACAAATGGAAGAACATTCCATGCTCATGGATAGGAAGAATCAATATCGTGAAAATGGCCATACTGCCCAAGGTAATTTACAGATTCAATGCCATCCCCATCAAGCTACCAATGACTTTCTTCACAGAATTGGAAAAAACTACTTTAAAGTTCATATGGAACCAAAAAAGAGCCCGCATCGCCAAGTCAATCCTAAGCCAAAAGAATAAAGCTGGAGGCATCACGCTACCTGACTTCAAATTATACTACAAGGCTACAGTAACCAAAACAGCATGGTACTGGTACCAAAACAGAGATATAGATCAATGGAACAGAACAGAGCCATCAGAAATAATGCCACATATCTACAACTATCTGATCTTTGACAAACCTGACAAAAACAAGAAATGGGGAAAGGATTCCCTGTTTAATAAATGGTGCTGGGAAAACTGGCTAGCCATATGTAGAAAGCTGAAACTGGATCCCTTCCTTACACCTTATACAAAAATCAATTCTAGATGGATTAAAGACTTAAACATTAGACCTAAAACCATAAAAACCCTAGAAGAAAACCTAGGCATTACCATTCAGGACATAGGCATGGGCAAGGACTTCATGTCTAAAACACCAAAAGCAATGGCAACAAAAGCCAGAATTGACAAATGGGATCTAATTAAACTAAAGAGCTTCTGCACAGCAAAAGAAACTACCATCAGAGTGAACAGGCAACCCACAAAATGGGAGAAAATTTTCGCAACCTACTCATCTGACAAAGGGCTAATATCCAGAATCTACAATGAACTCAAACAAATTTACAAGAAAAAAACAAACAACCCCATCAAAAAGTGGGCAAAGGACATGAACAGACACTTCTCAAAAGAAGACATTTATGCAGCCAAAAAACACATGAAAAAATGCTCACCATCACTGGCCATCAGAGAAATGCAAATCAAAACCACAATGAGATACCATCTCACACCAGTTAGAATGGCCATCATTAAAAAGTCAGGAAACAACAGGTGCTGGAGAGGATGTGGAGAAATAGGAACACTTTTACACTGTTGGTGGGACTGTAAACTAGTTCAACCCTTGTGGAAGTCAGTGTGGCGATTCCTCAGGGATCTAGAACTAGAAATTCCATTTGACCCAGCCATCCCATTACTGGGTATATACCCAAAGGACTATAAATCATGCTGCTATAAAGACACATGCACACGTATGTTTATTGCAGCATTATTGACAATAGCAAAGACTTGGAACCAAGCCAAATGTCCAACAATGATAGACTGGATTAAGCAAATGTGGCACATATACACCATGGAATACTATGCAGCCATAAAAAATGATGAGTTCATGTCCTTTGTAGGGACATGGATGAAATTGGAAATCATCATTCTCAGTAAACTATCACAAGAACAAAAAACCAAACACCGCATATTCTCACTCATAGGTGGGAATTGAACAATGAGAACACATGGACACAGGAAGGGGAACATCACACTTCGGGGACTGTTGTGGGGTGGGGGGAGCGGGAAGGGATAGCATTGGGAGATATACCTAATGCTAGATGACGAGTTAGTGGGTGCAGCGCACCAGCATGGCAGATGTATACATATGTAACTAACCTGCACATTGCGCACATATACCATAAAACCTAAAGTATAATAATAATAATAAAAAAAAGAAGACATATAAATGGCCAACAATTAGATAAAAAAATGCTCAACATCACTAATCATCAGGGAAATGCAAATCAAAACCATAATGAAATATCATCTTACACCACTTAGAGAATGAGTGTGGATAAAGGAGATATTTCTCAAAAAAAATAAAAATGGAACTACCATATGATCCAGCAATTTCACTACTGAGTATTTATCTAAAGGAAAGGAAATAAATATATCAAAGGGATACCTGTATCACCATGTTTATTGCAGTGCTATTCACAATAGCAAAGATAGGGACTTGAGCTAAGTGTCCAGCAACAGATGAATTGATAAAGAAATGTGGTGTACAGACACAATGAAATACTATTTAGTCATAAAAGAGAATAAAATATTGTCATGTGCAGCAACATGGGTTGAATTGGAGGTCATTATGTAAACTCAAATAGGCCAGGCACAGAAAGATAAATATCACATCGTTTTCACTCATATGTGGGAGCTAAAAGGGTTGATCTCATGGAGGTAGAGTAGAATGATAGTTATCAGAGGCTAGGAAAAGAGCATGTCTGTGGTGGAGGGAGGTCATGTAGACAGATTGGTACAACAGGTACAAACATACAGTCAGGGGAAGGAATAGGTTCTAATGTTCGATAGCTATGTAGGGTGACTATAGTTAATAGCAATGCATTATATATTTGAAAATAGTTAGAAGAGATGACTTGAAATATTTCTAACTCAACTGTTGAAGTGATGAGATCCTAAATGCCTTGACTTGATCATTACACATTCTATGCATGTAACAAAATATAATATGTACCCCATAAATATGTACAAATATTATGTATCAATGAATAAATTTTTATTTTTAAATTAAATTAAATTATTTTATTTTAGAGATAGGGTCTTGCCATCTTGTCTAGGCTGCTCTCTAACTCCTGGGCTCAAGCATTCCTGCCGTCTTGGCCTCTCAGAGTGCTGGGATTACAGGCATGAGCCACTATGCCCAGTCTACAAATAAATTTTTTTAAAACTCTCAGCTTTGTGCCATTTAAGACTTGCCTTTCACATCTAGCCCCCCTCCAATTCACTCTTTATAGCCCAATAAGAAAGTTCTTTTGAAAATCAAATATGATCATAACTTGCTCTATTCTAACCTTGGAATGAACTCATCATTACTTTCAGAATACTGTCCAAGCTATTGATCATGGTTTGCTTGTCCCTTCATAATGTTTTCTTTTCCCTCTGGTCTCATCTCTTGCCATTCTTGCCATTATTATCAGATCTATCCATAATACATGCATTATCAAAGATGCTTTATTTTTGTTTTTCCCAGACTTGCCTCTTGTGAAACACTTGCTCTTCCCTTTTTCCTTTCTGGTTAATTCCAACTCATCCTTTAAATGTTAGCTTAAATATCCACTTCTCTTTAGAACCCTCCATAAACACCCTGTCTGGATAATGTATTAGCCCATGTGCTCTTATATCATCCTTAAATTTCCCAATATTCTCCATTGAGCATGGTTGGGGCACTTTGGAGACTGCATTACAATTGCATATATTCTTGTTTTATCTCCAAATAGATTGTAAGCTTCTACAAAGCCAGGAACTCACTTCCTGTCACACAGCAGGTTTTCTCTCTCTCTGTCTCTCTCTCTCTCTGTATCTATTGAATCACTAATACAAATTAATATATCCTACTAATGTGCCCAACTAATTGACTTTCCTTATTCAACTATTTTTCCCTGTGATAACACTCAGTCTGCATTAACAAAAAAAGCATGGGAGTTTAGGTTTGAGAAGGACCATCAAATTAAATGTTGTTTATCTGAGCCCCAGGCCAGTTCAGTGACTTATTTTTTACATAAACTTAAGACATATCATATGCTCTCTCTGGGATTTAGGGGCCATCTGTTTAAATCCCTCCAGATGAAGTTCTGTCCCTATCTGTGATTCTAGGTTACCTTAGAGGTGGCCTCAAATCACTCACATGCATTTAGCATATGTCAAGCAGAAACAAACAAACAAAAAAAGCTATGTCTTTATGCCTACAGATAAAGTAGTCATTTCACCATAATTTTTGTCTGTCTTGTTTCTGACAATGTTGTTAACATTTTAAAATAAAGCCTGAAATAACATCTCTAATTTCAAACACTAAAGTCTAAAGTCTATTCTTACTTTGTTATAAGTTTGAATATTATTTTTTTGACCACAGACAATGGATAAGACAATAAGACATAGCATGTTTAATAAGTACGGTTAATTAGATACATGTACAATGGGGTTTTATATATTTATTGATCTATGTTATAAGTATAAATTTTTTTTAAAATTAGCTTTTTTAGGAAAAGCATCTGTTCTCTCTTTGAGTTTTTGAGGAATGAGCAACAGTCCCTTCCTTCCTTCCTTCTTTCCTTCCTTCCTTCCTTTCTTTTTTTTTTCTTTGAGACAGAGTCTCCTTCTGTCACCCAGGCTGGAGTGCAGTGGTGTGATCTCAGCTCACTGCAACCTCCGCATCCAGGCTTCAAGCGATTATCCTGTCTCAGCCTCTGGAGTAGCTGGAATTACAGGCATCTGCCACCACGCCTGGCTAATTTTTTTGTTTTAGTAGAGATGGGGTTTCACCAGGTTGGCCAGGCTGTTCTCAAACTCCTGACCTCAGGTGATCCACCTATCTTGGCCTCCCGAAGTGCTGCGATTACAGGTGTGAGCAACTGCGCCCAGCCTACAGCATTTCTATTCAACATTAACCTTTAATATATCAAGAATAACCACGAAGATGCCTTTTCCAATTCACACTGGTAAGTGATGAATGAGAATGACTATTTGGTCAGTACTTTATACTAAATAGAGTCCAGGGATAATTGGCCAGTGAAATTTTCATCTAAATCAAACAAACCAATCTTTCAAATATAAAATTAATCATTTCATTGATATTAGCCTTCAATCCTTACTCCATTAAATCTCTAAATTCATGCTAGGGATGGCATAGGAAGCAAATTAAAATGGGATTCTTATAAAATGAGAAAGATAGAATTGTGCCTTCTGAAGAAGCAATTTAATCTTAATAAATTATTTTTTAATATTCTTTTTTCAATGAGGCATCACACTGACCATAAAATAAAGTGTAAAATGGTGCTGGTTGACGAAACTGAGTTACAAAGAGACCACTGCACCCTTGAACAGTTACACCTGTGATAATTTGCTTCATAAATTGTTATGGTGCATTTTACATTTTTTAAGAAAGCGAGTATTTCCAACAGTGTCATAATTAGAATTGTGACAGTGTGAGAGCAACTAAAGGGAAATTATATTTGATCTCTGGAGTATTTAGCTAACCAGTTTTAAATAGGAATTTGTTGCTTTGTTGAAGACAGATCAGAGTCGACACAGAAGATGTTCCTTGAATGGAGGGCTCACTGCTCTCAGATGGCCCACACCTGCAAACACAGCTTCAGAGAAGAGCTAAGTGAAAATTAAGGCAACCCGGAAAGTGAAGATCATTTGCCTATGAGATTTATGGGGTATTTACTGAAATAAAAGGTCTCAATCTTTAAATGTCAAATGTTAATATGCACCGTATGCTAGCCCTTTCTTCTCAAAATTGTATTTTGTGGTGCTTTATCTCTATAGTTTGAGAAGCCAAATCTCTCATTAGAAAATATCCTTCTGAGGCACATTCTACATTTAACAAGCCCATTTCTCCCTTTTCTCTGTAAAATGGCTGTCTATACTGTATACCATGAGGATATTTTTTTGAAAGATAAGATGGAGCTGACCATCTTGGAGTTGCCAAGATTCAGGCATTTTTCATAAAAGATGTGTCTTCCAATCAAGTCAGCATCTATTGCTTAAGCACAAATATGCTCTTAGAAACTTTTTACCAACACCTCTGGGTTGCTGGGGTCAGTGCCCAGCACACTACAGCTGCTCATTAAATGGTAATCCTTGTTTCTCTAGTTGTTCAATGTATGTGTTGTATGATAGGGCCTGGGCTGGAGAACACAGTCTTCCATAGCCAGCAAATCAATCGGCAGAAATAACAGCAGAATTAAACAAATAGGAGCTTTTTTTTTTTTTTTTTTTTTTAAAATAGGACTCTCCTCTGTTCTGCCTATTAAAGGAAAAACATCTTGAATCAACATCTGATCTATATCAGCTGTAGAAGTTTATGCTATTTTTCTGTTAGGGGTATTCTACTCTCTCTTAATGAAAAACAAGAATATAGGGACCCTTTGCCATAGAATAACAGTGGATCTGATCTGAATCTTTTTTGACTTGAACATGGATGTCACTCTCTGTGACCCCAAGTATATAAAGCTGTGAAAGAATCCTGTGGACTTTTGGGAGATAAGAGATTGAAAACCTACTCTCTTCCTTCTGGGCTTCACTGTGAGCTATTGTTTCACAGTTAACTAGGATAGCCCTAACCAAGATTATTGATAATGGAAAGAGAGACACTCTTCAGGAGAACATGGGGATACATTGGCTAGATTACCTGGAACAGCTTAAGAATGCAGGGTTCCTGGAGGAGGGCAGTTTTGACCCAACATGAGGCTAATGTGGTCATTTCTTTGGTAATAAGCCAACCTGGTGCAGTTGGGCTTGGAGAGAAGTTGAAATGTTGCAGAGCATCGAAATCGTAATTTGGAAGCCCCAGCATGCAGCAGCCTTTGATAATATTAGCTTTTAGGGACAGGTATCATCTTACCTTGCAAGCTTGTTCAGAGATTGGCACCAATAAGAGCCTTTCTCCAGCAGTGGAAAAAAATCATACCATGTGGCTATGAGAAACAAAGTGTAGTGAACTGACCATACTCTTTGTTTGGCATTTGGAACTTTGACCAACTTCCTTTGGACTAAATCCCCAGGTTCCTTAGAAGACTAGTGGAGGCTCAAAACATGGACTCCCCACTAATAAGGCTCATGAGATTTGGAACAATTAACTAGAAAAAAATAAAAGAAATGGATCTTTGGAAAAAGTCATAGCCATTAGCAATCTTATGTCATACATAAATATCCATAGAACGTCTTTCTATTGCCTCTAGGCACATCAAACTCAACTACAACATGGAATTCAACATCTATCCCAATAACCAACAACTTACTGTTTCTCTCCCATCCCTTATCTCTATTTTCCCCCGTGTTATCCTTCCAGGCACTAGAAACAGAAAGCTTAGTGTCATTTTAAATGTTTGTCTCTATTTTATATCTCACATTAATCTATCAGCCATGATTTCTAGTCTTTAAAAAAAAATTTTTTTTTTGATAGAGATGAGGTCTCACCATCTTGCCTAAGCTTGTCTCAAACTCCTGGCTTCAAGCAGTCCTCCCACTTCAGTCTCCCAAATCACACTGGGATTACAGATGTGAGCCACTGCACCCGGCCTTGTCTAGCTGTTTTTAATGTCAAATGTACCTCAGATTCATTGTGTCTGCTGCATCTCTGTGACTACTGTCACAGAACAGTTCTCATGAGGCTTTAGTCAGACCACTGCAATAATTTCCTAAGGCGATTCCATATGTCCAGCCCAGCAAACTTCATTCCATTTTCTATTTTGTTACAGACATATACATGTATGTATGGGTGTATGTATGGCTTAACTAGCATTTCTTCCAAATTGAAGTCCAAAACCCTTATAAGCATACACAAGTCCTTCAGTGAGATGAATTTTGCCTTCTTCTACCACTAGACTGAGATTCTTGCAGAAAGGACTAAATGCATTAATTTTTTAAAAAGTCCCAGAACCTAGTATGGTGTTTTGTATATCACAAATCCTTGTATAGTTATTAAAATTGAATGGAATTAAAGAAAAGCTGAATCTTTATAGTTTTCAAGTCTATTGTGTAATAATTGTCTTTGGTGCCATTTCTGGCCTGTGATGTGGTTTTAGTTACCCTGGAGAAATTCTCCTCATGCCTCCTCTCTCTCTGTTGGTGAAGATTATACCTGCTGCTACTTTATTCCAGAAACTGGATAACCTTCTACTTTATTTTTTTGTGCTGAGTGACCCTTTTGACAGACCCTGTGGCTCTGACCCTTTAAACAGTAGAGGTATCCTGGCGTTTTTACTCAGCAGTGGATCGTGATATTTAGAAATCCCTTCCTCAAACACCTTTGATTCTCCAGGGATGCCCATAATAAATATTTGCATTATTAAAGGAGTTATGAGCACAGTATAAAAAATGAGTACACAGGGATGTCACCACTTGGCTTCTGATTATGTCTACCCAAATGAAAAATGAATGAGCAATTAATAATAAATGTTCTCGTGTTCTTGTTTTAATTTTAACTCATCAGAGGATGTTACAATTAAAGTGGAACCAACATTTGCTCTGGTGTTTTATTAAAGGCAGAATGTGGCCCTCATGTAGCCAATTTATGCAATTTCATAGAGCATAGCATTCTAATATTTGTATTGCCACTTAATAGCTATTGACTTTACCCATGCTGCTTATTCTGTCTTCAGTGTCCTCATTAATAAATGTTATAGATATCTTGATGATATTGCATGAAGTAATTCACCTGATTTATAGTCATCACTAAATATGTATTAGGATGACAATTGTATTTAGGTTGGTGCAAAAATCATTGTGATTTTTGCCATTTTTGCACCAACCTAATATTTGAGCCTCACTCATTGTGAGTTAGTCTAGTCTAGTATTTTTCCTTTTTCATTGTAGAGGTGGAGTAATATTTTCCTTTCACAGAATTGAAGTATTCTGTCAAACAACACTTAGCTCTTCTAAATCCCACTCTATCTATTTTTTTTTAGTTGAGAAGAGTGTGTCAAGAAAAATCTCTTTCTATGCTCTCTAGCCTCCAGAGAGGTGAGAAGTTTGTACTATATTTGCAGCTAATGATTGAGATAGGAGTGGAGTTTCACAATTCCTCCCTCTCTGGCTTTTCTTTTACCGCTTGACTGCCATGACTGCAACTTTATTTTTCATCAGGAACGGTTTTCTAGACCTGCCTGGACTTCCCTATATCAGCAGCTTGGTGATTGGTTCTAGCTAAAGCAATTTTAGAGCTTTCTGTTCCACAATTCAAGGCTATCCTTGTAAATGTGATATTTCTTTTCTTTTTTTAAAAAATTTTACTTTAAGTTCTGGGATACATGTGCAGAATGTGCAGGTTTGTTATATAGGTATACATGTGCCATGGTAGTTTGCTGCACCTATCAACCCGTCATCTAGGTTTTAAGCTCTGCATGCATTAGGTATTTGTCCTAATGCTCTCCCTACCCTTGCCCCTCACCCCATGACAGGTCCCAATGTGTGATGTTCCCCTCCCTGTGTCCATGTGTTTTCATTGTTCAACTCTCGCTTATGAGTGAGAACAGGCAGTGTTTGGTTTTCTCTTCCTGTGTTAGTTTGCTGAGAATGATGGTTTCCAGCTTCATCCATTCCCTCCAAATGACATGAACTCATTCTCTTTTAAGGCTGCATAGTATTACATGGTGTATATAGGCTACATTTTTTTTATCCAGTCAATCATTGATGGACATTTGGGTTGGTTCAAAATCTTTGCTATTGTAAATTTCCTAAGAGATCATGCCAAAGCAAGCATCTCATCAGGATTCAGAACCTTCTGTCAAGACCTTATAGGGGTGTAAACATTTTCCCATGGGATAAAACCAGGTGAGAGAGAAATTGTCACTCATTTGGATAAGTATTTAAAATTCTTAACCCTGTCTAATGTGGTTCCCTAGAGATAAGGTATGACAGACAGGGGCACAGGCCCTTTCTGCTTAAAGTTTGTGGTTGCCCACAAAAGAACTTATCTTCAAAATCAAAAGGAGCTACTCTAACAGAGACCATTAAGAAAACCTAACTGCACATGATGACATTTTTTCTTCCTTTCCTGTCCTCAGTTTCCAGGGTATAGTTCATGGGGCTGTGAAAATTGAGGGCAAGAGTGACATTTTCCTCATCACTGTACGTTTAGCATCTCTATAGTTTTAAAAGCATTTGTGGTTTTGCTTTGACAATCGATGAATGGGTGAACACTTAACTCTGCTGCTGCTTTGAAGTTATTCGTTTTACATTCTCTACCCTGTCACACAATATTTCACAAGGGAACCTGGACAAAGGGAATTGGTGGCAGAAGGATGCTACTCTTGCCTCTTATGAGCTCCCATTCACTTCAAGAGCAACACATGCTCATAGAGACTTTCGTTCTGCCTCCACATTCTGAGTATATCTAAATATGTAGAAGAACAGTACCCTCACCTTACCCCCAGTATTGGAGGGCTGGGTAAGCATGATGGTATCATTGTTCTAGTAGTTCATGTTCACTGGAGGACAATGTGGCCCAGGCTGTTGACGTGACACCTTGCTTGTTACATGAAACTTCGATGCTGGGATTTGGATTGTATTTTATGCCGGAAGTCAGGGGGTAGAAATACTCTGGATAGAATGGATACATTCTGTTTCACAGGGAAAGACAAAAATTAATAATGTGGCAATTAATACTTGGGCAAAAGTCTCCCATGATGGGAGATATTTCTTACTTCACTTAAATGGGAACTAGTAAAAGCCTGTATCTGTGGAAGGATGGTATGTATCTTGTTGAAAAACTTCTGGATTTTTTCTCCACATCTCCCACACCCTTTAAACATTAGGAGACATGAGGATAGTGAGTTTTATATAGTATATTCATCATGTTGTTTTAAAAAAAATACATAGTCCCTAAGCCAGTTTTTAAACAGCTCTCTGCTGGAGAGTAGTGCTTATGTCAAGCTAAACAGGGGGCAGTAGATGAGGTAAGTCAAGTCCTTCATGAGAGTCATGCCTTCTTCTAACCAAATACAAAGGAGGCTCATCACACAGGAGAGGGAAGCTACTTTTAGCTGCTTTTGCAGCAACATGATTTCAGGATGAAAACAGAATATACTCAAGTCTTTCTCTGTATATAAAATTTCTTATCTTCTTATTAGAAGCTAGTTGGCCATTTCTCAGATGAAAATTGAAATGTTACAGATGTTCTTTCCAAAGGGTCACAAGGGCTGCAGTCCTCAAACAAGAAATCTCAGCATTAAGGTTAGGTGGCTAGGATCTGAAAGGGAATAATTAACTCCATGTTTTTGATTTTGGCACTGAAGAAGAACTGGTGCTTCTGAAGATATGAAGGATTGAGAGAAGGAAGGAAGAGGGAAGTAAGTGGAGAGAAAAGGCAGAGCTGGTGGTGGGGAGAAAGACAAGAAAGAAGGAAAGGAAAGAAGGAAGCAGGGAAAAGAGGGAGAGAGAAGAGAGAGAAAGAGAGAAGGAAAGAAAGAGAGAAAGAAAGGAAGGAAGAAGGAGAAAAGAGGGAGGAAGACTGAAAGGAAGGAAGGTAAGAAAGAGAAAGAAGGAAGGAAGGTAGGAAAAAGAAAGAAGGAAGGAAGGAAGAAAGAGAGAGAAAGAAAGAAAAAGAAGGAGAAGAAAGAAAGAGAAAGAAAAAGAAAAGAGGCTAAAAACTGTGGAAGATTTTGGGGAGAAAAGCACCAGGAAAAATAATGCTAGCTTGCCTCTAATTAGTGTGAAGAAAAACACTGACGAAGTGAACATTCTTTCCCTTTTTAAGAAAAGAAAGCACTACCGTTTGAAATTGGAACTGTTTACAAGACAAACTAAGTTACATGTGAACAACATTATCAGTGTCCAATGCCCAGTCTCGCACCTTATTGTGTATCTACTTAAGAAAAACTGGCTCCAATTAAGGATCTCCTGTCCAGCGTCTTATTTATCAGCTTCCGGAACAACTGTGAGCCATTCAGGATGCCACCAGCTTTTCCTCATTACACTCTCCTTAGAATTACAGATGTGCCTGGCTCATCCCTAGGGAGCCACATTCTAGTAAACACATTCTTCTCTGTTTCAGCGGCTTCTCTGAAATAAGCTGGTGAACACAGGCTGACATGGTCAGTTGAAATTGGCTTAAGAGTCTTAAGGCTGTAAATACCCCCTGTAATTTTTGGGGAAAGAAAAGCTGGATAATGAAAGGGATTTAGGATGTATGGAGAAAGGGAGAGCTGGTTAAAATAACACACTTCTATTTTTAATCAGCTTTACCAAACAAGTTGTATTGAGAATTTGTGACTGAGAAGCCACTTCTGGAAGTGCATACTTTATCACAAGTTTATTTAATCAGAGGTTAAGGAAAGAGGCAGAGCCAAGTAAAAGGGGATGAGTAAATCAACATATTTCAATGAATGTACATATTTTTGCTTTGATAGTACAAACAAGTGTCTTTTAAAATCTTGGATGGTGAATTCTTTACACTTCTGGAGAATGACTTAGTAGCAAATATTTGTATTTAGCAAGCAGCCTCAAAATCTATTTCCTCTCCTCTTTCCACCACTACTTGCCCTTAAAAGCAAATCATTCTATTAATGAACACAGTCATAGTTGAAGTTATAATATTATTAACAGAAAAAAAAGAAGGTTCTTATGCCAGCAGACATGGAGGCACCTGTGGAAAAGAAACAATCCATCTAAGATGGAAGAATGAGATACAGGTTTTATTGAGAAAGAAAACTGTGGCAAGGCTTCATATTGGTCCCTAATTTGTTCACATCTCACTATAGCCTCACTCCTGGGCTGTCCTTTTCACACTGGTTTGTCTGGGTTGTGTGACTTGCTGTGGCCAACGGGATGTCTCCATACAAACAGAAACCTGATGAGTACTTGCACACTAGGGTCTTTCTGCTTATGCTGCTCTTGGGAACCCGGCAAGTACCTTGTGAAAAGTCCCAGGCTAGCCTGAAGATAAATGCTGAGCCATTAGGGATTCCAGCAGAGATGAAAGGAGATAAAAGGACCAGCATGATCACACAGCGGGCCCTCAGAGACCTAAATTTAATGAATCTTCATTGTCTTAAACCATTAGATCTTGGGGTGTTATTGAAAACAGCAAAAGTTAACTATTAATAATACAGAAAACCAGATCATAAAGTGGATTTTAATGTGTATTAGAGTCATACATCTATATTCAGAATTTTTCGTTTGCCAAACACTGTGCAAAATACTGGAAAACAAGACAAACAACTATCTTTCCTTCCATTTGTTCTGGAAAACAATGTTACTAGCTATTACACAAAAGGATTGTAAATATTATAAAAAGAAGAGACTAGAGTACAGAGATAGGGCATCTGACCCCAGCCTAGGAATGCGCAACAAAACTTCAAAAGCAGAGCTGCGAGGATGCGTTGATGTTATTTAGGTGAAAGGGGGCAGAGGTAAGGGGTGCAGAGTGGGGCTGGGTGGAGCTCCAGACATAATGAATAACACACATAAAAAGCCTGGAGGTGAGAATGGGGATCATCTGCTGGAAGAAATAAAAAGAGTTCAGAGCCAGGTCTTGAACTAGCCTTCTATTGTCACATCTTTTATGACCTTCCACTGAGCCTCACTCCAGGAAGTTTCTGCTCCATTTATCAAGGTCTGGAAAACTTGCTTAAGTTTTTCTTGTGGTCTATGCAGGCATTGGCAGAGAGATTGTTAGAGCTATGTAGCCAAGTGAATGCAGCTTATTTGTTGGGAGATTTGTAACCCCACTTTAGATTAGTGGCAAGCCCTAGGGTATCATATATCCATGTTTGAGGGTCTGAGCCCATCCAGTGGCAATTGTAGAGGGAAATGTGGTGCAGAAGGACACACATGTCAGATGTGCTCCCTGATGCGTGTCTATCATGCATAAGCACTGAAGTGTAGGCAACTGAATTGCTGTATTTCACAGTGTTATTTTAAGGATAAAGGAAGATCGTTAGGGCAGAAAGCCTTGATCGAGTCTTTAAGTGCAAGGAGATATTATAGCTTTAATTTAATTGTATCTGATGGGGCCTCATTATAATAATATTAACATGATAGGCCAAACATATTCTATTAATAGATTTCTAGAACAGAAATAAAGTAATAATGGAAGTGTCTCATAATACCGTCTGGATTTAGAAACTTCAGCTTCCCACCACTATTGTACCACCATTTTGGACATTTGTTAACTAGTATAATTTGTGTGTCTTTCAGCTTTTCCAGGTCCAGGTTCCTATTGTACACTTTTCAACATTCTCATTTATTTGCAGAAGGTACCGCTAAAGAAAAGTTTGTTCATTTTTAATATTTGATGCTCACATTCATTTAAATGAAGCATCTGAGTTTATCTGGAAAAATGACTGGCACTCATTAAAAACTGGTTTCCTGTCCAATTTCCTAATTCTGTATAGGCAATCAAACTGCAGTTCTACATACTTCCCTAACTTTGGAGGTAGAAATGCCTCTGACAGAGAGTATAAATAATAATGATTTCTTAATACCTCCTGATATTTCTTTTGTGTTTTAAAATTTGTGAGGAAGAGTCCTATACACACTCTTTTGCGCAACTCACAGCACCCCTGCATGTGGGCAGCACACCGTTTAATATACATGCTTTTCATACGAGGAGATGATAATTGAGAAGATAGTATAATATGGTTAAGTAGTCTAGACAACTCAGAATCAGAAATAAAATCTAGCTGCGTATTATCTTGGGTAAGTAACCTTAAGAACCTGTGACACAGGAGTTGCATGTTAGAGGTAATTAAACTAACATTCAGGGAGGAGAGCCCAGCTTGAGTTCTTCGATCCCCCTTCCTCATGTCCCACTGCTCTATGGAAGTGTCTTTGTTGTACGGAAGACCTCACGGCATCATGCAGTCTCTCTGGAATACAGCAGTGAATTGATATGGGAATGAAAATTGGACCACAAAGACTGTTTTCTCACTGTTGAGTGTTGTTTCCTTCTTGAAATCATCAAAGAGACTGAATTTAACAAACTGAAATAACCTTTGCCTCCTGCACTTAATACTCAATGAGAAAGATCAGAAATGTGTAATCATTAGTCAGAATTTTTCATTTTTGATTCAATCATTAAGGATTTTCGAATGCCATTTACATATGGATACCTTAAGGTAGTGATTCTCAACCGGGGATGATTTGCACCACCCCTCTTCCCAACCCTGTTGATGTTTGGCAATGTTAATGTTTGATGACATTTCTGGATGTCACAACTGTGTGTGCAGGGGGACACTGTTCTGTTGACCTCTAGGGATTAGATGCCAGAGATGCTGCTAAACAACCTACAGTGCACAAAGAATGTAGGGATCCGTTTACACTCTTTGTTCTAGGGACCAAAGGGATGCTACCTTTGAAATATTGAATAGTCTCTGCCAGTGCAGGAAGAGCTTCTAAGCATGTTCTTTGGTTATGCATTGCTATTTAATAGGCAAGAATTAACTTCAAGAATAATGATTTTCACAGTATCATGCAATCTCTCTGGAATACAGCAGTAAATTGATAGGGGAATGAAAATTGGACCACAAAGGCTGGTTTTCACTTTTGAGTATTGTCTCTAATACTTTCTTCCTGCCCCCACAACAAAGAATTTTCCAGCCCTCAATGTTAATAGTGCTGAAGTCTAGAAAGCTTTCTTCAGGGATTTTTAAAAGTAGCATTTATTATACTATCTAAAAACAAAGCTACACGTACTCATTGTAGAATGTATGAGGAAAAACAAAATAAGATTACAAAACAGAAAATGAAAATCATTCATAATTCCATACCCAGAGGTAGCGTCTGTTAATAGTTTTTCTATCATACCACCCCCTCTTATGTTTAATTACATGTTTTAAAAAGAGGATTGCTGTATGCATATTTGGTTACCTATTTTGCAACTTGCAGCTTTACTACACCTTAAACACCATTCAGTATCACTAAATAGTTTCTGCAAAAATCACTTGGCATATGGTGTTCTGATTTGCAAATTTATACAGATAATTCAGCCACTCTACCGTGGTTGGATTTTTGGTTATTTCCAAATAAATGATACTATTATGAAGATTTCTGAAGTTACATGCTTCACAATACTAAATATGATTTTCTTAGGATAAAATTCAATGCCCAAAGTGTATTCAGGTTTTTTTCTTCATTTATGATTTGAATTTTCACACTGTATGCTAAGACAGTGTTCATCAAGGTTTCTTTCCACCAGCAGCATATTAAAAGCTCCTGTTTCTCACCTCCTTGCCAACTTGAATAAGACAGTGTCATAAGGTAAAAATCAGTATTCTTGAAATTTAATTCTTGCCTATTAAGTAAAATGCATAACCAAAGAATATGCTTAGAAGGTCTTCCTGCACTGGCAGAGGCTATTCGATATTTCAAAGGTAGCATCCCTTTTGTCTCTAGAGGACCTCCCTTAAAGAAATTATTGATTTGTGTCATCAAAAACCAAGTATTCAAGAAGAAGACTCAGACTCTGGCTAAAAACAAAGTATGTGGCTTTCCCAGGAGTCCCATCTGTAAAAGGATCATTGATTTTTGACCTTTTGGGATGTTTCATCTCTCTCTCTCTCCTTTTTAAAAATTCTCCCAATGTTTTATTATGTGTATGGATAACATGAGGAGGATGAGAGCAAAACTGAGGGATAAATGACACAGTTTCCCTGGTTTGTGATTGGTGCATACCAAGCACCTCTCAGGCATATTAAACTTTAAACATTTTAAACAATCAAATAAAAATCAATGTGTCTAGGCAGTTGTCCTTCTCTACTAATCAGTAAAGGTACTTTGTTTCTGTTTGATTTTATTAAAACATTCCAAATAAGTAAGGACAAGCTTTCTAGAGGCAATTAATTAATACAGCCTCTGTGTTCATATAAAGATCTTTATCTCAAAAGTGTTAGATGTAGTCCACAAATGGCAATCTAATTTGTGTATAAGATTTTAATGATCCAGGTCTAGATCTTCAAAAGTTGCTTTAAGCTCTTGTCTTCTAAATTTGCTTTGACAATTTTTGGGGTGCTGGAAAACAATATACTTTGCATGACAAATTTCATATTCTAGGCACCTTACATAATAGATAAAAATCTCACATTGATATTAACTAAAGGCTATAAAAATGTCACTTTCTAGACCTTTAAGTGTCAAAAAGCTAAATACGTTTCCCTCTATACTGATACATGATGTATTCATCAGTTTTTGATGTATAACAGCTGACTTCAAGATCTCAGTAGCTTATAGCACAAACGTGTATTTTATTGTGCAAGATTCTACATGTCTCATGATGCTCTGCTGGCCGTGCTCTAGGTTGCTTGTTGGGTCATGATCTATTCTACCTATTTGTTCATTCACCTTGGATCTGCAGCCACTTGAGACATATTCTCCTCAGGACAGATGGCAAAAGTGTGAGAGGCCAAGCCAAACACACAGCTCATTTAAAGCCTCTGCTCCTGTCATGTCTCCTAACAGTCCTTTTCCCAAAGCAGGTCAAGTGACCAAGACTAACCTCAATGGGAAATATGCTTCGACTCCTCCGTGGAGGGTTCTGCAGAGGCACAGTGTCTAAATTACTTGCTTAGTAATTTAATCTACACCTGACGCTGTACTATGCTGTCTTCATTTAGTTTAAATTGGTTTCTATTTTAAACAATCATAATCTGTTCATATGGCTGTTCTTGTGTCCCAATTAAACAGTGATATTCTCAAGGAAGTAATTTTATTTTCTTCTTCGTGCCAACCACAAGCATAGCATTTGTAGAGGAAATCTATGAACTCAACAATAGTTTAAGAAATAAATTTAATAAATTAATTCTAGTAACACATTGACAACCCAGTCAAATGGCTGAGCAGAGACATATTACACAACTCACTTTAAAAATGTAAGACAAATGTTCTCTAAAAATGAACCATTTAAAATGCCTATGTTTATGATACTATAGTTATAGTCATTTCAGCAAGTACATTTGAATCTGTTGTCAATATGGCTAATGATAATGATAATAAAAACACCCAAAAGCAATTTTATAGCCACACTCTCCTAAATTATTTTAACCCACTTTTTCCTGAGTTGCACCTCTGTTGTGTTTGTATACAATCACTTTCAAAGAGAAATTGCAAAAATAAAGTAGGAGGTTATTAAGTAAAATGAATACTTAACAACTCCCCAAACCCTCACTGTGGCCTTCTCCTTGAGACCTAAGTGGCAGTCTTGTGATGTATGATTCCTCATGATTTTCAGGTTCTGGGTCACAAGAGTTACTAAGACAACTGTCTGCTACACAATTCCAAATGCAAGAGGAAAATGGGAAAAGGTTCTGTTGTTTTCTATTTCTTTAAATGTTTCATTAACAATATTTGGAAGAGAAAACAGGTATCTTGTTATTACTTTGAGACTTAAAAAGGTGCATGAATGTCATACAAGTATGTACACACATACACAACTACTTACGTTTATTGATTGGTACCAACACAAACAAAAGTTTTCTGAGAAGAAATGCCAAAAAAGGAAATGGATAGTAAATCTTTTATTGCCTCTTAAGATGTATTTATGTTCATACATGTCAAAATTTGGGAGATAAGAGGACGTGGATAATAGTCTCTGCTGTGTCAAACTTAAATCATCAAATACTATCAAAATCACAAAAATTATGGCTTCCAGAAAGGTAGACGTAGGTTTGAATCCTAACTCCATTACACTTTGCACATCTTCAAATATCACAAAGTTACATTTTCTGAGGCTTAGTTTCTTCATCTTTAAAATGATCCCACAGGGCTGTTGTAAGGACTTACAGATGTATAAAGCAGATAGTTTAATGTGTGGCAGCAAGCCAGGTTCCAGACAAATTGTGTTCCCCAAAATGGCCACATAGAATTAAAGAAAATTTAAAATTAAATCAAATTGCATTTATAGTTTTAGCATTAAAACTAAGGTGGAAGGAGGACACAAACCCATCTCTGAGCATATTTACTTCTAATAAATAAATGTGGTGATTGAGGACTCATCCTTTAACACACACACTTATAAATAGATCATGAAAACCAGAATGACTATTTTAGGCCATGTTGTACAGCAGAAAAATCCTGGGCTTTGAAGTCAGAAATTTATCATTTACTAGGTGTGTACCTCAGACAAATTATTTAACCTTCCCAAGCCTTGATTTCCTGATCGGTAATTGCAGTACATTTATGGGGAAACACTGTGTTTCAGGCATTGTATTAAACCTGTCAACATGTTTATACACTAATTTATTAATTTATCCAGCATCTTCAAGATGTTAGCTATTGTGAGAAGCCCTGAGTATAGAGAGGTGAATGGTGTTATCACCATCCCAACTTTCAGCCAAGTAGAGGAAACATGATTTTACCCTTTGTGGTACTTTCTCATTTTAAAATTGCATAGTAATAGTAAATGGTAAAAAGGATTCTGGGAGAGAGAAAAATACAGTGAGACAGGCATGTAAGTAGGGTTAAAAGTGATGTCTTCTCTAGTGAGGCTTTATTTAAGTTGAGACTTGATGGATGAAATGCAACTAAGCAAACAATGTTTTGGACATGGAAGACAGCTTGTTTGAGGGATAAACAAAAACTCTAATACTCCTTAAAATGAACCTATTGAAATGTGAAAAAAAAAATTCTGATGTTGTGATTCCATGTAAAGCTGTTAGATTTCTAAAGACATAGGTTGAGTCTAAGCTCTATTTCTTAAAGGCCTTTAATATTTCATTAACTTTTCTGAGACTTTGTTTCCTCATTTTGATTTTCAGTAAATATTAACTTTCTTATAACCTCTGTTCCCCATTGTTCAGTCTTGACATGTTGAAATAGATAGAAGGTGATAACTTGTAAGTAAGAAAGGTGATGACAGAGAAGTCACTGAAAATAATGTATTCACTTAGTGCACATAATCACCCAGAAATTTTAGATATTTATATAACTTTAAATTTTGTTCATGCTTACAATAACAGAAAAAATAGTACTGTAGTCTACTTGTGGATGATATTAACTGATGCACATCAATCTTATTTATTTTCCTAAGCATACAAAATTACTACATTTCCAAGCCTCCCTTGCAGCTGGATTGGGATCATGTGGTTAGATTCTGACAACTGCAATAGGGACGTATGCATATTCCACTTACAGGTTTGGCCATAAACTAATTTATACAATTCTCCATGCTATGTCTTTCCATTCCATGAAAATTGAGGAGGTCATATGTAATGGTGAGCAGAAAGAGTCTGAATCCCTAAGTCATAATTCGGAGAAGAGCTACCAGGAGACCTAGATTCTGCCATGTGAGCAACAAATAAACTTGAACCACTGAGATTGGAGATTGTTTATTATGACAGCTAACATCCCATATCCTGACTAATGCACTAGTCGTATGCATGTCAGAGGCCATTATGGCAAAAAGACTTAGAATAAAAATTTGATATTTAAGGAAGTTATTATCTCTTTTTTTAATCCTTTCTTTTAAAAAAGGTACTTTACAATCTAGCCTCTTATCTTAATTAAAAATCCATTTTTGAGACCACCTTAAAATGAATCAGATAGGATGGGGTTTGAGAGACCAAAGCACTCATACTCCATTAGGTTGTGTTTTAGCCACAAGATGATGACTAAAATCCCAGTATATTTCTGTCTTTATTCTTTGTAAATAAATGGAAATGGCTAATGCCCCCATAAAATATGAACAAAAGGAGTCCACAATAAAGGCAAAAAAAGCTCCACTACATTAGATGTATTTTGCACAAAAGAATTAAAATACACATACACACACAGAGGAGAGAGAGAGAGAGACATACAAACTTCCTACAACACTGACATTTCCATTGTCCTGAGAAATGGCCCTTTTCTAGGAACATATAATTATTAAAATTCTTAGGCCTCATTGGAAACCATTGGTGTAGGTTAACATGGTGGATGACCACCAAGGAGAGAGTGTAATACAGTGGAAAAGCAAAGGACATAGGGTCAGGCCTGAACTTTGCCTATTTCTATCTGTATCACTTAGATAAGGCATGAGTTTCCCCATCTGAAAAGACAAAATAATTATTTTTCAGTATAGTCTCTTTTGTTTGTTTGTTTGTTTTTTGTTTTTTGTTTTTTTGTTTTAGACAGGAGTGAAGTGGCATAATCTCAGCTCCCTGCAACCTCCGCCTCCCGGGCTCAAGTAATTCTCCTGCCTCAGACTCCCTAGTAGCTGGGATTACAGATGCACGTTACCATGCCTGGCTAATTTTTGTATTTTTAGTAGAGATGGGGTTTTGCCATGTTGGCTAGGCTGGTCTCAGACTCCTGGCCTCAAGTGATCTGCCTGTCTTGGCCTCCTAAAGTGCTGGGATTACAGGCATGAGACACCACACCCAGTCAGAGGTTTTTTTGTTGTTGTTGTTTTTTTTTTTTTTTTTTTTTTAAGTATAGTCTTGAGCACTAAATTACTAGTCTGACATTTCTCTGCCTTTTTAATTCTTACACTCTGGGTGCTGTGCTTGAAAGAGAATTACACAATTTTGCAGATTTATGTTCTTTATCCTAAAGGCTATTCTGTACCCTAAGGATTATTAAACAATTCTTCATAGATCTCGAGGGTCAGCTACCTCCCACATATCTCAAAACATCCATTACAAAACTTTAATCACTTCCTTCTGACTCTTTATTCTACTACTCTCAGTCACTGTCCTGGCCTCTTAGAGGCTGCAGGGCATGAACCTGCCTCCTGCCATATCATGGACATTTCTATTTCTTCAACTTCACTTTCCACAATCAAGGAAAAAGTCCCCTCTCTCTGGGCAGAGACTAATCTGCCTTCCTGTGCTGCTGAACTCATTCCTTGTGTCTCATATGTGAACTTGTTTGGTTGTTGATGATTCATCCTCTCCTGCTCCTTCAATCTTCCCTCTCATCTGCCGCTCTTCCACAGCATATCAATGCACTGAAGTCTTTGCGTGAGGGAAAACATAAAGACAGAGAGGGTATTTCCCCTCATTTTTATTTTTTGTTTTGCTTCTCCAATCTTGCTCCTTTGTGTCATTAGCAAGCTACTCCTATGAACAATGGTATCAACTTATTCTTCTTTTAAATCTGTTGCAGGAGACCTTCTCCCTTGTTTGCAGCACTAGAGCTGCTCTGGAAAATGATCTTCTAATTGCCAACTTGAACTTAGTCCATTCAATTCTTTTTTTATTTAACTTCTCTATAGCATTTGATGCTGTTGAGATTCTGTCTTGTCACTATCACTTCCTTTCCATTTCTGATATTTGGTTTATTTGTTTTCCCTCCTACCCCTTTGATCTTTTTCCTTATTTAAATAATCTATGATATACTATCTTTTGGCTAGCATTTTAAATGCTGGCATCGGCCAATACTCTATTTGTCATCTTCTTTTATTCTCTGCATTTTTCTTTTTAAATTTTTAACCATTTCCTTTATTTTCACTACAACTGACATGAAAATATTTCCTAAGTTTGTGTCTCCAGCTTAACTTCCCTAATTCTAGACCCAATAGTCTACTCAACCTCCACACTTAGATGTCCAGCAGCCATCTCCAGCTTGACATGTGAAAAAGAGCTCTTCCTCTAACAGCTCTTTCTCTTTCAACCTTGGTTGACAGCGTAACTTTGACACTTTTTAGCTTTCTGCTTTATCTAAAGTTGCTTAAGAGTCTCAAATTTCAATTTCTTCATCTATAAAATGAGAATAATGCTAGTCAATGGAATAGAATGATATAATAATGACAAGAAAAACTATAATTTACTGCCTATTAGTTTTGTTCTATGTGCCAATCACAGTCTTGATATTTTACAATGGTTATTATTTATGGAAGGAGAGTAGGGTGTGTAAGTGGTTATTGCTTTTGCAACTAGGAGCCTGGGATTTGAAACACACTTCTGTTTTAATTCCATTCTCACTGAAGCATAGAACTTCAGTGTCTATATTAGATGGTGCTTTTCCGGGAGAGAGAAAAGCTATTCTTTCAAGTCTATATTCTTGGAATCTTGGACAGTTTCATTCTTCCTCTACCCTAAGCAAATCTTTAAACCTATGGGATAATCCTGCATACCAAATTTGCAATCCATAGTTGGATTCTTGATTTCAATGATTAACACTTAAATAATCATCAAAATTTCAAAGACATACATAAAAACTGATATTCAATTTTCCAAACCATAACCAGTCAGCTAATAGAACAAAAAAATAGAAAGTTATGGCTTTGCTTTGGTATTGTGAGACCAAACATACCCAACTCAGGTGCAGATAGAATAGAAACCTTTTATGAACATAGGAAAGACTTATTATTTATAAACAAAAATAAATACCATTAGTATTTGCCTTTCAATATTAATTCTCCTACCAGTGATTTCCAAGTTAATCCCATTGATTTATAAAATAACTTGGATTTCTTAATATTTTGCAGCACCTCATCACTTTCACATGGTGAGCTAGCTCAGTAGCAATGGGCTCTATGGGCTCACAAATCAGTGCTTCTTAAGCTCTTTATTAGCTTTTTTTTGTTCATTTATTTAATTTTACATTATGTGCCAAATTTAATCACTGACAGAATCTTCCCAGAAAAATTCATGAATGCAACTTCACAAATACTTGTCAAATATCAAATATTACTTGAAGAAATAACAGGCCATCTGAAGCCCATCTATTAACCCGTTATGAATCTACAGACCCTAGGTCAAAATTCTTTTGTATTAAAAGATCTTGGAGGGTCTAGGAATCCAAGCTTCTCCAAATACAGGAAGCAGCCAAATTCATTAACTACATATCCATTTATATAATTTTATAAAGTCATTTACTCAATTTTTTTTTCACAATATAACTGGTTTCCTCAAGCTTTCTTAAAGTCTAACAATTATTTAGAAGGGTTTCTGTTTGAAATTAAAGAATTTTGCTGGCCAGGCACGGTGGTGCACGCCTGTACTCCCAGCACTTTGGGAGGCTGAGGTGAGTGGATCACCTGAGGTCAGGAGTTCGTGACCAGCCTGACTAACATGGTGAAACTTTGTCTCTACTAGATACAAAAAAATGAGCCGGGCATGGTGGTACATGCCTATAATCCGAGCTACCTGGGAGGCTTAGACAGGAGAATCGCTTGTACCTGGGAGGTGGAGGTTGTAATGAGCTGCGATCGCACCATTGCACTACAGCCTGGGCAACAAGAATGAAACTCCGTCTCAAAAAATAAATAAAGAAATAAAAAATTGCCAGAAGTCAATAAATGAAGCACTTTTTTGTTCTATGTCTGTTGGGGGAGACTGTATCTTTATACTTTTCAGAGAAAATCTCTGGACCTGAAGAATTAACATTAACCATTAAGAAGCAAAATGGAAAAAGAGACACATATGGAACTGTAATAGTCTATACACTGTAGAAAAGTCAAGAATATTTGTTTTTATTTATTTTATAACATGGTTATTTTCAAAGCATGTTTTTGACTTGTCTAAGTGGATTATATGAAATGTTTTACATTTAGCTTCAAAGTCTTTTGCAGATGCAGTCACTAAACTATCATTTATGGAGAAACAATTTTCACAAACTGCTATTGGTTGTATAAGACAAATCTTATGAGGTATTTTTCTAAATTTCAAAATGATACATATAATACATATTCTTCTTTAATGAATGTTGTTCTCATTATTTTTCTGCCTTGCATTTTCTTTAACAATTTCTAATTTAATGCTTAGTGATATTGAGCCAGGATTCAGAGATGCAGAGATTTTTGGGACTTGGTCTCAAATAGAAGTTTATAAAGTGAAAAGAAGACATCTCAGACACAAGTGGGAAGGGCAGGCAAAATCATAAAGATGTGAAATACCACCATGTTTCATAACACATTCCCTTACTCCAAGCAAAATCAATTCACTTAAAAAATTTAGGGTTGCAACATTGGTATGTCTTATGTGTCTTTTTGTTTTGGTCATGGGTTTATCATATCTAAATGATAAAGAAGTCCAAACATAACATCAACCATCTTTTCATCTTCATTTTCAATCTACAACCACTAACAAACCCACCCTACATTATGTAATGATGCTGCTATCCAACATTTAATAAGTTCTTATTATGTCCACACATAATGTGTGATTTGCATTGTGTCAATAAACTTGCTCAGTGACTCTATGCAGCTAGTAGATACGACGTTTTATTTAAGAGGGGAAATTAAAGCTCAGAAAGATGATATAAAAAATCCAAGACCAAACAGCTAAGGGCAGACCTAGGATTTGAATCCAGACATGGCTTCAGAGCAGATATCCTTATTCACTGTAGCATTGTTTGTGATATAGTGGCAACTTTGAACAGAAAATATAGCAAACCTATAGCATTTTCCCCCTGTTTGAACTTTAATCATCTTCTTTTTCCTTTATCTTATTATACCTTTATTCTCCTACCCCTCTAGCCTCACCACTCCCCTCCATACAATTAGAGACCCATCTTTTGGGATTAGAGACAGATGTTCCAAATCACAGTGGGATAATTTTTTTTTCTTATGGGATCACTGACCTATATTTTCCTTTGCCATAGGACTCTATTTCTGGAATTCTGATGCTTATACAAAGGGGGAAATTCTCCTGTTGTGTTTATGAATACTTGCTCCTCTCTTTTTCTCTGTTTAGCTTTTTTCATTGGTCTGATAGACAGAAACCCTCTTCCTCATTGCATTTTGGTACCAGTTAAATAGAAATATAAAATAATAAGCTAGATAGGGACAAAAATATTATCTTTCCATTACTAATACAAGCTCATATTAGAAAATATAGCTAATATTTCTAGGAAGAATATCTTTCAGATAGTTAAAAGTTAAAACTAAACAAACATTGCTGAGTCCCACATAACACCAGTCTGGGACAAACTGCAACCCCACGAGGGCAGAGTATACTCTATGGCTTCTGCAAGCAACTTGTACCTAGAAGGAAAAGGAAAAAGAGCAAGGGGCTTATACACACATCGTTTATCCTTCCAAACTACCGAATCAAATGTGTCCTCCTTACCCGCAAGAGAGGAACTCATTTGGGGGCAGGAGGAAAGAAGCCAGAGGAGTCCCTGACAAATGGAACAAAACTTCTGAAGTGGAGAACTGCCTTCCCATTCAACATTCTCATATTGTTAAAATAGTATAAAGATTCAATTGTGAGATGAGCCAAATAAAAGCTGTGGCTATCACCAATAGGAAGACAGTATAAAATTAGAATGAAGGCAAATGCCACCCAAAATGATCTTTTAAAGTGGAAAATGGAGGGCATTTCTTTAATCTAGAGAGACTGTTCCCTTGAGATAGATAAAAGTGGCCAGTAAATTTATTATATTTCTACTATATAATCACAGTTTTTATAAGTGTTTTCTGAAATTGTGTAATCTGACCAAAACATCTCAGGTCAGAAAAGTATTGAAAATGATTCTTCGGATGCTTTGGTTTAATGTTTGAAAGATGATAGGATTATGATGTGTCCTAAACTGCTCAACAGAGCACACATTTTAAGACCAAAGCACATTATAAAAAAAAGTGTCTGTTTCTTTTGTCAATTGCTATGATCCCAAAAAGAGCTGTTGAAAATTGAAGAATAAGAGAACAGACCTCTTCTTTTGTTGTAGGAGAAAGTTTAAAAAAAAGTTAAGAGGCAAATAATAGCTGAAAGTTGAGATTTGGCAGACAGTGTGATATGATCTGATTTTCAATCAATCCTGAAACTGAGAATTTAAACACCTCCGTCTGATATCAAATAGAAATGACCCATTGGTCATGCGGTCAGTATTTCTGAGCTCAGGATGTCTTGCAATAGAAGATTTTCTGCTTTATTTTATCCTTTCCCCAGCTCTAGCACATTCCCAAACTCCCTTACCTGCGTTTAGTCCAAGCCAATAGCTTGATGAGACAGAGCTGCAGAGTAGAAATAGTGTTAGGATAAAGTAGAATGCTCTTCAATATCAACATGTTTAGTTCTATAGTTATAGGAGAACTATCTCTGAGCTTCCAATTAATGTGTAATTGAATGATAATAGTATGTTGCTGCTTTGCTATGAAGTATTTTTAATCTATGCTCTGGATAATTCATTAGAGCAGATGTGTGCTTCTTGTCACCCAATGTGTCTTAGAAAAATAACACCGTGGCATGGCACATAATAAAATGTCAATTAATTTTTCAGGCTGGGTGCAGTGGCTCACACCTGTAATCCCAGCACTTTGGGAGGTTGAGGCAGGCGGACCACTTGAGGTCAGAAGCTCGAGATCACTGTGGCCAACACGGTTGAAACCTTGTCTCTACCAAAATGTACAAAAATCAGCCAGGCATGTTGGTGTGCACCTGTAGGTGCAGCTACTCGGGAGGCTGAGGCACAAGGATTGCTTGAGCCTGGGAAGCAGAGGCTGCAGTCAGCCGAGATTGGGCCATTGCACTCCAGCCTGGGTGACAGGGTGAGACTCTGTCTCAAAAAAAAAAAAGAAAAAAAATCAATTAACTTTTTAATTGAATTATATTAAATTGAGCAGTGAGAATGAAATACGAAAATGTATGTAGAGCCTGAGTCACACACAATGTAACACTTGTTTCCCAGGTGTTGAATTCTGTCGTTTTTGTTTCAGTAACCTACATGGAGGACACTTGTGTAGAAAATGGAACGAGATGTTTAAAGGAATAGAGAAGTGTGTCATACTTTTTTTTATTTTTGCATTCATAAATCTGAGAAGATAGGAAACCAGCAAAATTTATCCTTTTTCTGAGTTTAAGGAATTTGGGGTAGATTCAACGCTGCTTAAAAAAAGTAAGAATTGATCTCACTCACCACACACACTTATTTTTTGTTCCAAAATAAGGTGTATGATAATAACTTCTTCCATTTATAAAGATTTTTAAATTAAAAAAATATATATTTGCACAACACCTTGTTGCATAAAGAGCTAATTTAAAAAAATTTAATTAGTAGGACAAATAAATATATTATGGTGGATAAAAGCTCAGATTTTGGAGTTCTTGCAACTGAAGTTTAATCACCTGTGGGACCTTGGAAAAATTACTTAAGTTCTCTGAGCCTCATTATCCTCATTTTGTAGATCGGAATCAAATCGTACCTGCCTCATATTGCTGTTGAAGCTAAGACACCACATGTAAAGCACTCTTTGCGTGGTAAATAGAAAATGTTAGTTAATTTTGGCTTTTGTTTTTATAAGAGAACACCTATTTTTGTCTCAGGCATTATAATAGGCAGATAGTATCACTTATAATTAGAAACTGAAGGTGAGACAAAATGACTTGTTTGAGGTCACAAGACTAGTTTGTGTAAAACAAAGACTGACATCCCAGGTTCCCAGGTCTTTTAGGCATTAGTACACCTTTCTTTCTTTCTTTCTTTCTTTCTTTCTTTCTTTCTTTCTTTCTTTCTTTCTTTCTTTCTTTCTTTCTTTCTTTCTTTCTTTCTTTCTTTCTCTTCCTTCCTTCCTTCCTTCCTTCCTTCCTTCCTTCCTTCCTTCCTTTCTTTCTAGTTCTGTGGTACGTGTGCTGAACATGCAGGTTTGTTACATAGGTATACATGTGCCAGGTGGTTCGCTGCACCTATCAACCTATCATCTAGGTTTTAAGCCCTGCGTGCATTAGGTATTTGTCCTAATGCTCTCCCTCCCTTTTCCCCACCACCTCCGACAGGCCCCAGTGTGTGATGTTCCCCTCCCTGTGTCCATGTGTTCTCATTGTTCAACTCCCACTTATGAATGAGAACATGCCGTGTTTGGTTTTCTGTTCCTGTGTCCAGTTTGCTGAGGATGGTGGTGTCCAGCTTTATCCATGTCCCTGCAAAGGATATGAACTCATTCTTTTTAATGGATGCATAGTATTCCATGGTGTATATGTCCACTAGCACACTTTTCAAGATGAAACAAATCCAAGAGGGTATGTTGCTCAATAGTATAGCAGTTTGGTACCACAATTATGGACTATGCTAAAAGTGATCAATGGAAGATAAGACTCATCCTCCCCACCTGCCCATACCCCCACCCCATACACACATTTTAACTTTGAAGAGTTCAAAATTGTGTGCCTTGTTGTAGGTGTTAATGATGACATTGGCCACAGTGGGGCTGATCAGGTGGGAGAACCTCACAAGACCTCCCTTCCTTCTGGGGTCCACATAAAGGCATGGAGCAAGAGTCCCAGGTATTATAATAGCAAGTCTGATTGTCCAGAGTATAGCTTTACTCATGGTATCAAGTCTGTAAGGTAGAAATTAACATCCCCATTTTATAGATGAGCAAACTAAGGCACAGTATGACTAGACAACTTGCTTAAGACCACAAAGCTAGTAAGTAGTAGAGATGTTATTAATGCCAGACAAAGTCAATCCAGTGTAATTGTCCTCAAGCAGTGTGTATTATATTTCTAAAGTACTTTTGTGCAAATATGCTGCTATATAGATATATTAAATTATAAGATGCATTTATCTGGGATGTGCACGTGTCAGAACAATGCTAGCTGGTAAATTTTAAGATTATCCGAAGGCTATAGAAAAAAATCTTCAAACTTTTTTGGGTGTTAGGCCTCTCAACTGTGAGATGGCATAGTAGAATAGAAATTTTAGGACTAGATAAGTTCTGGATGGTATTGAAGTTCAAAGATTTTTTTATAATCAGTCAAGTATTAGAATGCCTTGACTCGAATGAGTGATTAACTATCAATAAATAGTCAGTCTGTGACTATTATCTTATACCAGTAGAGACTCTATATAGTTTTCAGGTTTTAACCACATTTCTGGTGTCTGATAACCATTATACTGCTTCTTTGGAATAGGTTTTTTTTTTTTTTTTTTTTTTTTGTGCAAATAACCATGGTGTTTATACTACATTTATTTTAGAATGATATTTTATTTTAATATTTAGAATATGAATTATTTACAAAATCATATGTGCTCTGTGGTCTGATCCTGTCTCCAACAACCTCACAATATGCTTGAACACTAATAACCAGAAAAAAAGACCCTGCATACCTGTAACTAACTAAAAAGCCTGAGACTTATCTCACTGGTGGGCAGGCTGGAAACCAAGCTTGATACAACCTTTGTACTTTTATGGACTTTGTTTTCTCAATCACATAAAAGAAGGGAATGTCAGATCTGTGTCATAGCGTTCCCCTCTTAAACACCTTGGAATACCTGTTATAGAGGTTCCTTATGTTTCAGTTCAATCCTTTCTCTAGATCATACAGAAATAAAAATGTAAAGAAGTCAAACACAAAATGAGAATAGTAAATCGACAGGAAAAGTGCTCAGAAACCATGAGGCCAAATCTACCATAGAAACTCTTTGGTCTTTTAGGCAGGACACAGTTTTGAAGTTCAAGGGCAGAGTCCTTGTGTTAAAAGGTGAATATTTTCAGAGTTAAAAGCGACGATCCTTTATATGTTTTTTTAAATGTCTCTGCAAAGCCCTAAAGACCCAGAAAAGAAATAAAGGGGTACTTTATTCCCCCCTCATTTCTCGTTTTGTTTTTCTTTGTTAATAAGGACGTGGAGCTACAGTTGAGGTTATGACTGTGACCTCTTTGTAGTGTCCCATTAGAGAATAGGCCCCATTTTCAGGGAGCAGTTGTGCTGAAATAAGAACCAGTGCTCATTCTAAGATGTAGTCTGAACTGGCCAGCTCAGAACTGAGGATATCTGTGTCACATCTTTAGAACAACAAAGGTGGAAATATGGCCAGGGTTAAGGTGGAAGTCACAGAGGAACAAACATTTGTCCTCTGATAAATCCTACTGCACTGAAAGTCATCATGAGGTACTTCTGAGCGATGACATTACGATTTCTTGCCCCAAGAGTACAACTGAAGCAAAAAACCTAGAAACAGAAGTTGAACTTCAGACACAGTTTTTAAAAAGAAAAATCTAAAGACGTAGCAAAGATGACTGTTTGATATACTCTCTCTCTGGCAAAATTACCCCTAAGGTAATGATTACTAGATTCTTTGGTCAAAGGAGAAATAGAAAGCTAATACAGAGAAAAAACTATTATAGGCAAAAATGTCAGGCTGGGTGGAAGAAAGGTTTGGGGAATGGAGATGAGAAATAAAATCTAGTCCAAGATGTTACTGTGCAATAAAATAAAATAAAATATATACTAATACAAAAGGAAATTTGTGACATATTCTTGAGTATAAAAAGTACATAGATCTACCTTTTTTTTCACATGTCCATATACATATGTACACATATTTATGGACACATACACATATAAAATTCCTTCAATGATTATAGCTGGGGAATGAGGATAGAAGATAACTCAAGGGGAAAATATTCCTTTTAAAAAAATAGATTGTTTTGTGTTTGAATTTTTTCAAGATTTAAATGCAAAATTTTTAATAGAGCAACAATTTAAAAACATATCATGTGGGAAGACACTGTGGTATATTTAAAAAGGAATAAATTTTGTTCTTTTTAGGTCAACATGGGAAATAATACTTTCATCTTCTTCTCTAGTGTGTGAACTCAAACGGGGCAGGATCTGTCTTTAAAAATTTGGAATTTCCAGCATTGACCATTTACTCTGGCAAGTATGGAGTCTCAATAAGTTTTTGTTGAATGTATGGCACAGTGAATGGACAAATGAATGGAGAGAACTGAATAGCTAAATGGTGAAGTGAGGGCTTTCCATCCAGATCCTTCAGTTCATCTGACTTTCAGAGTTAAATGCGGTATTCTCTGAGGACCCTCCTTGAGCAGGGAGTAAAGACAATGGCTGTTCTGGAGCAGAAGCTGTCCTGGAAGAGGAGCAGGGTCATCTTTCTGCCCATTGACAGCCCTTTGGTTGACATGTCCAGCAGCTGAAGATAGAGAGAAAAGCTGTGAAGTTTCTTTTTTATTTTTTTTGAGACAGATCTCGCTCTGTCACCCAGGCTAGAGTGCAGTGGCGCGATCTGGGCTCACTGCAAACTCTGCCTCCTGGGTTCACGCCATTCTCCTGCCTCAGCCTCCCGAGTAGCTGGGACTACAGGCACCTGCCACCAAGACCGGCTAATTTTGTATGAGATGGGGTTTCACCGTGGTAGCCAGAATGGTCTCGAGCTCCTGACCTCGTGATCCACCCGTCCTGGCCTCCCAAAGTGCTGGGATTACAGGTGTGAGCCACCGTGCCCGGCCGAAGTTTCTGTGATTAGCCAGAATTGGATTCTGGTGAGCAAAACAGATAACATTTGTTTATATTAATCTCATCTATAAATTAGATAAGTCACAGGTATTATCAAATAGGTCTCAATATGTAGATCAGAAGAAGGTATAGAATATGATTCTTTAATACAATGAAAATTATTATTAACTAATAGGAATATTTCAACATTAAGTGATAAAATGAGAACAATTCCTCCAGAAAAAAGTAGGGCTAATTTGTATTAAGCGCATGCTACATGCCAGCTTAGTTTGTGGTACTTTACATGAACTGGATATTAGTGTTTATTTGTTTGTTTGTCTTCTTTAAATACAGTGAGGAACTGGAATTGGGGGCAGGGTAATTAAAACGCAGGACTGTAATTCAAAGTTAACTAAATTTTTAAATCTGCATCTTTAGCTGTGATGAGGGCAAGAAAAGTAACCTCTTGTATGGAGAGGAGGAAGGTAGAGAACAAAGAATAGAATTTCCACTACTTCTTAGAGATAGGGTTTTTATAAAGACAGATACTCTCGACCCAACAATCCCACTACTGGGCATCTACCCAGAGGAAAAGAAGTCTTTACATGAAAAAGATACTTGCACATGCTTGTTTATAGCAGCACAATTCACAATTGCAAAAATGTGGAACCAGCCCAAATGCCCATCAATCAATGAGTGGTTAAAGAAACTGTGATATATAAATATATATATATATACACACATACATATATATACACACACACATATATATACACACACACATATATATATGATGGAATACTACTTAGCCATAAAAAGGAATGAATTAATGGCATTCGCAGCAACTTGGATGAGATTGGAGACTATTGTTCTAAGTGAAGTAACTCAGGAATGGAAAACCAAACATCATATATTCTCACTCATAAGTGGGAGCTAAGCTATGAGGATGCAAAGGCATAAGAATGACACAGTGGACTTTGGTGACTCAGGGGGAAAGGGTAGGAAGGGGGTGAGGGATAAAAGACTACAAATTGGGTGCACTGTATACTGCTCGGGTGCAAAGGCATAAGAATGACACAATGGACTTTGGAGACTCAGGGGGAAAGGGTGGGAAGGGAGTGAGGGATAAAAGACTACAAATTGGGTGCACTGTATACTGCTCGGGTGATGGGTGCACCAAAATCTCACAAATCACCACTAAAGAACTTATTCAGCCAGGCACGGTGGCTCACGCCTGTAATCCCAGCACTTTGGGAGGCCAAGGCAGATGGATCCCTTGAGGTCAGGAGTTTGAGACCAACATGGCCAACATGATGAAACCCCGTCACTATTAAAAATACAAAAATTAGCTAGGTGTGGTGGCGGGCACCTGTAATCCCAGCTACTTGGGAGGCTGAGGCAGGAGAATTGCTGGAACCTGGGAGGCAGAGGTTGCAGTGAGCTGAGATTGCACCATCGCACTCCAGCCCTGGCAACAACAGTGAAAATCCGTCTAAAAACAAACAAAAAAAGAACTTATGTAACCAAACACCACCTCTTCCCCAATAACCTATGGAAATAAAAAAATTTAAAAAAAGACAGATACTCTCAAACTATTCCTCATCTCCTGATAGTATTTGTGATGTGAAAACCTGGGTTTTCATCTTGCCCTTCTTGTCTATTGTGGTGTCTCTCTCTCTCTCTCTCTCTCTGTGTGTGTGTGTGTGTGTGTGTATAATATCTACAGGTTGGCTAGTCTGGGAAACAAGACAAGACAGAGTAAGGAGTGCAAAAACTATATTGGGAGTAACACCTGGGGAACTCCAGAACGGATATGAGAACTGGCTAAGCCCAAGGCTATTTACCACACTGCCTTGCTCAGGTCTTGTCCAGGGAATGCTTGAGAAGAAAATAACCTAGGCTGGAAGGAAGCTAAGATCTAGAGGACATTAGCCAATTGCACCGCTTGTACCAGATGATGAGTTCTTTCTTGAAGGAAGATTTGTGCAGTGTATCTCCAGCTCTCATTTCAGTCTAATAGATTTGGACCTCCTGATAATATTTGTTGATCAAGTTTTGAAAATGTATGAAAATATATAAATGTTCTTCTTGTCTTTACACAAGCTTATATGATAAATGGATATGTCCAGATTCTTAAAGTGATTGTAAAATAAATCCAGTATTTCATCTCAAAGAGTGATTTTTATCATTTCACCAATCTTTGGTTATTGCATGGAATTTTACATTTCTGAATTTCAGACTACAGCTACTAACTTTTAAAAAAATTTCTTCTATAAATTTATGGGTACAAGTGTGGTATTGTTACATGCATAGGTTGCATAGTGGTCATGTCAGGGCCTTTAGGGTATCCATCACCCAAATAACATACATTGTACCTTTGAAGTAATTTCTCATCCATCCCCCTCCCACCCCTCACCCTTCAGAATCTCCATTGTCTGTCATTCCATACTCTACATCCACATGTATACATTATTTAGCTCCCACTTATGAGTGAGAACATGTGATATTTGTCTTTCTATGTGTGACCCACTTCACTTAAGATAATGGCCTCCAGTCCTAACCATGTTGCGAAAGAAATATTTTTATCCTTTTTGATGACTAACTGTTATTCCATTGTGTGTGTCTATGTGTGTGTATTCCATTTTTGTGTTTGTTTCTATTTAGTGTGTCCACATTTTCTTTATCCAATCATCCATTGATGAACACTTAGGTTGATTCTATATCTTTGCTATTATGAATAGTGTTGTGATAAACATATGAGTGTAGCTATCTTTTTATATAACAATTTTTTGTTGTTGAGTAGATATCCGGTAGTGTGCCTGCTGGATCAATGGTTGTTCTACTTTTAGTTCTTTGATAAATCTCCATACTGTTTTCCATAGAAGTTGTACTAATTTGCATTCCTGCCAACAGTGTATAAGAGTTCTATTGTCTCTACATCGTCAGAAACATCTGTTATTTTGCAAATACTAACTCTTAAAACATATTTTTCAGCTGTAAACTCTTTATAACATTTTAATTTAAGTAATATGGCCAGAATATCTATTAGTATTTTTATTATGTTAATCAATGTAAAAATTTTGAATCCACTATATATTTATTCAGATATGCTAGACATGATGCCAGCCATGATTTAACTCACGCTTCGGGAAGTGGAGAAGAAAATCATTTGGTTAAGTATTTAATTTAGTTAGCTACTTTTTGTAAAGAATTTCAGATTTCAAGATAAATAATATCTGAACTGAGTGTTTAAGGAGTAGGAGAGAATCACCAAGTGAAGAAGGGCAAGGGACCTCCAGAAAGGTAACTTATCACATCAAAGGAGTGAGGAATAGAGCGTGTGACACCCCTAAGGACAGGAGTGAAATTTGCATAAAGAGATGGTGAAAAACTCACTGGATCTAGATGGTGAAGGGTCTGTATGACAAGGCTGTATTAAGAAGCAGTTAAGAGTATGACTTCTGGTGTCGTAAAGAGCTGGACTCTAATCACTGTTCTGTCGTTTTTCAAATAACAATGATGACTTTGTATAGTTCCTCTATCTTCAGTTTCCTCATCTGTACAATGGGAATGGTAAAGCCTACTTTAAATATTAAATGATATGAATATAAAGTACTTATTCTAGTGCTTGGCACATAGTCAACATTCAATGATTAGGTAATATTTAAAAATCAGGCTATACATATCATTAATGTTATAATTATTTTATATTTCAGTACCATATTTCATCAATTAATAGTAATCAGTAAACATGTATATCTCCCCTTTATATAAGACCCTCTTCCATATGGCAGGATCCTCATGGCAGCCTGCAATCTGAGCAGTGGGAGGGAGGTTCAGAAATTGCCTTTACTACTGGAAGCAGATTGCATGGTACTAATTAGATATGCAGAGGGGAGCACAGCAAATGTTTCCACAACACTCATTGCTTTAGCTTGCTTTCACAACACCTCCTAGAGGAACAGTCTTCACCTGCCTGTTTATTGTATATCCTTTCCTATAAGTTAGTGAAAAGCCTGTGGCTATAATCTTGAAATAGTTAAAAGAAATAAACAACTCAAATAAAGTCCTTAGTTTATGCTTGTTTTCCTCTCTCTCTAATAATTAGGAATAAGTCATGCCCTAGATTTATTCTCAAATGGGAAATGTTTGTAAAACTAGCAAGACACAAGCAGCTAAACCGTAGGACAGTAGATGGCAAGTTTTTGCCAATCACACGTTACTTTTCTCGCGTCCTCACCTACTACACACCTGCCTTCAAACTTAACCAGAATATGTGGTTATGTGTTCATTTCATGAGTGTGAAATGACCCAAAACTTCAACATGTTGATGAATAAGGACACATATAGAATAGTGGTGCCTCCTAGTTTGTGGTTCCACTTTTAGTCAATTGACCACTATACCCATCCTTAATACTACTTCCAGTGTGACTTTAAGAATGCAAACCTGATAATGCAGGCCTCCTGCTTCAAAACCTTAAGGAGTTCACTCTTGCTTTCTAGATGAAGTTCAAATTTCTTAGCTTAGTGCTCAGGCTATTTTAGATTTGGGCTCCAACTACTGCCAATCTCATCTGACATTCTTTCATGTTGCATGGTTCACTGCAGTTGGAGTGAGCTTCTAGAGGCAGCACCTTTGCATGACACTGGAGCCCCTGTTTTGTTTCCTCTAATGCTCACTGATATTTCAAAAGTAACTCTAGGGTTGTCACTTTTTCCTAAATGCCTTTCTTGACACCCTACCTGAGCTGGCTACATTTGGGTTCTCTTTTCTCTGTTCCCATAGATAGCTGAATAAACAGCCTGAAGAGTAATTATAGGGCCGGGCATGGTGGCTCACGCCTGTAATCCCAGCACTTTGGGAGGCCGAGGCAGGGGGATAATGAGGTCAGGAGTTCGAGACCAGCCTGGCCAATATGGTGAAACCCTGTCTCTACTAAAAATACAAACATAAGCCAGGCATGGTGGCATGCGCTTGTATTCCCAGCTACTCAGGAGGCTGAGGCAGAAGAATTGCTTGAACCCGGGAGGCAGAGGTTGCAGTGAGCTGAGATCATGCCACTACACTCCAGCCTGGGTGACAAGAGTGAAACTCTGTCTCAAAAAAAAAAAAAAAAAAGAGTAATTATAACTACCTGTTGAAATACAATGACATTCATAATTTTAGACAAGGAAAGGGAAGGGAAGGTTAAAATAGGATTAATAACAAAAATAGATATATCAGCCCTGATAAAAAGGAAATTAAAGAAAAATTAAAGATAACATCATAATTCTTTATGAATACTTTGCAGATCCAGTGAGAATTACTGTAGGACATTTCTTGAACATACTTGCCCAGCCTTGCTTTGTGCAAATATTATTGACAAGGTGAAAACTAAGCAGAAGGTCTAGGCTATGCATGCATATATAACATAATACTAAAATTAATAATTGATCATATTTATTGAGTGTTTACTATGCTGGCCACTTTTCAGACATTGCCTTTGAAGCTTGTGATGAGCAGTAAAATATGCTTCCTTTATGCAGATGAGAAAACTGACACAGTGCAAACTGTGTCAGATCTTGAAGTCAATGAGAAGAAGAACTGAGAGTAAAACTCGTGTCTACTTGATCCCTAGTGGTTACAGGGATAACATTGAAGATACCTTAGTGAATCAACAAAGATGAGGTTGGCTGTGATGAAAACCTCCAATATGGTTTGACCAACCTGTATTATTCAGTATAACCAAACCTAAGGGGAGAATAGGCTAACCTGATGTCTCTTTAAATGTCCTGCTTATTATATGATTCCAACAACCACTGAGAGACTATAATTCACTGGAGGGAGTGGGGAAGGAGTCTTTGTACTAACATAATATGTTTCAGTGATCCTTCAATTTGGGGTTTTCTAGCCAACTGTGGGGAGAGATCCATTCTCTTTAATTCTTGTATCCCTAAAGTCAAATTTAGTAGGTACCACATGGAAGAAAGTCAATGTTTCTTAAATGGTTTTGAATGAGTGTAGTTTATTACTCTTTTTGACAGAATCCAGTGCTAAATGAAAAGTTTAGAGCTCTCTTGACAGTAGATTTCTAGATTTAAAAGAAATGTAAGAGTTAGATAATTCAACACCTTCATCTTATAGGTGAGGAGACTGAGATTGATGGGGGTAGCTGACAAAACTAAGGTCACACAGCAAATTAGTGACCAATTCACACTTACAAACCATGCTTCCAGCTTAGCCACCATCATTCCTTCTTGCTCTTTTGCAGTTTAGTTTCCTCAGAACTGAATAGCTCTTAGACTGATAGCATTGATAATGATGCGGGATCTTGGTGTTCAAATAGCCCACCCTCTCATGCATTAAATAACGCCTTTGCATACTTCTCTGCTCATTTTAGGGTCTCAACACCAAGAATTGTAACTGGAGAAGTGTCTTTTTTACTTGTGCCCAGGACGATGGCAGAAAGGCAGTGCATGGAGCCTGTTGTTCAGGATTGCCACTGACAGTCGAAACAATGGGCATTGCCTGAAAAGGTTTCCTAAGGTTTTTGGCTACAGCGTTTCAAACCAAAATATTGAGATGTGGCATATGGCCAATATTTATAGCCCGCTTAGCCAATGAACCTTTACAGAGCTATTACCAGAAGGATTTTCATGATTAATACCATCACAATACGAAGGAAATTTATTTGAGAAATAAACCCTTGGGCTCAGTAAACAAAAACACAAGCACATCCAGAAGCCTGAGTTACCTTTGCCAAATTCTCTCCCATCATCAGGCAAATGCCCAAAGAAACCCTGACTTCCAGCCAACATGGGTTTCATAGAGAAATATGCAAGCTTCTGTTTTAACTTTCTTCTTCCTTTCATGACTGCCTTTTAAGAAATATTGACAGAAAAAGCTTATAGATTTATATTCCTAAATCTATAGTATTATAGATAGAGTTCTTAGATTTTGGAAGATAGGGACATATGATCAAATTTTTAATGAAATACTCTGATTCAGTCAAGATGCCAATGTCTCTTCACATTGCTGAGACCTAGAGACACTCAGAGACAGAGGGCAATTTTCCTGGGTATAATCATGACTCTTTGAACTGGGGTCAGCTAAAAACAATTCAGTCTATTTAGTTCTCTTCCCTAAACCACTTTTCCTTCATTGCAACCATGTGTTCTTCATGTGAGGAGAGCTGAATCTTTTCAATCCATGTACAATATGGAAATTCATAAGAGAGGCTGCCCAAGATAAAGTTTAACAAACAGCGGTGTACTAGAGATGGCTTATGAGAGCTAACTGTTAAGTTTTCAGCAATCTTGAGAGCCAACTGCTAGCCATGGTAAGAGTATTGACAACATGGAAAGTGTCAAACACAACAAATCAGGGCTTTTTATTTTGTTGAGTATCCCACTGGAAAGTGTTTGTATATTAATTCATTCCTTCAAGGCTGTGTTAAAATGCTACCTCCTTTTTAAAGCTTTCTGTGACCCACCCAGGTAGTCTTAACCTCTCTCCTCTAAACTCCCAATAATACTGTATTTTGAACTTCTTTTAGGAGATGCATCATTTTCAACCACAAAGCATGGAAGTTCATTCCCAACCACATACTTTATATTCTTTCTGGAATATCAGTTTATTGGGTATTGGATTGCTATATGATTTTTTAAAAACATCCTGTAGTTAGCATGATGCCCAGCAGGTTTGGCAGGCAGAAAATATTTTGCAAATTAAGTTGATAAAACATTAGCACACCAGTGATCCAAGACTTTACTTAGGCTCAATTATACCATTGCTGTCATTAAAATCTCAGTTGTCATTCTACCAGTGGAAGCCATGGCAGCATCAGGATGTTGATATGACATGTCATCCAAGAAAGGTGGGAGTAGGTGTGAAGAGGAGGGTCCCAGCCCCTGTACTTTAGCTTCTGCGTAGATAAACTCCTTATTTTTTAAAGGCTGGTCACTTGCTCTAGTTTTTTGTTTGTTTGTTTTCTTTTTTGAGACAGAATCTTGCTCGTTGCACAGGCTGGAGTGCAGTGGCACGATCTTGGCTCACTGCAACCTCCGCCTCCTGGGTTCAAGTGATTCTCCTGCCTCAGCCTCCCAAGTAGCTGGGATTACAGGTGCACACCACCATGCCTGGTTAATTTTAGTATTTTTGTAGAGAAGGGGTTTCACAATGTTGGCCAGGCTGGCCTATATCTCCTGACCTCAAGTAATCCACCCCCTTCAACCTCCCAAAGTGCTGGGATTACAGGCATGAGCCACCGTGCCTGGCCTCTAATTCTTTAGTTATAAAATTGCTTTCACTAGGGAAGAGGACAGAAGAGGATATGCCATCTTGTGCTTTCAAAATATCAATTATTTCAGGAAGTACAGAATATAATGAGAGTAAACATTTTGGCAAGATAGGACAGCTGTCTGCATGTTTAAAGAAAGGAGAAGGATTCAGAGAAGAGTGAATGATTAAAATTTTGGTGTCATTCCTTCACTCATTCACTGAACTAACATGTTATTGGGTGAATAATACATGCTAGACTTTCTTTCAGGGACTGGGGATACAAAGATAAATAAGAAGTTATGCATCCCTTTGGAAATCAAAGACTATTAGAAGAAGTTGAAGGTAGAGGAAATATATTTAGGAAGAGATTTCATCAAGATTATGGGAAATTTAAGAATGGCAAATTAAAAGACCAAAAGAAAAACAGTTTTAAAGTGAAATGTGTTATGTCTAATGGAAAAATAGACAAAAAACTTTTTTGTATAATTAGAGTTGAGACAGAGAGAGAGAAAGCGGGGTGGTGGGGGGGGGAGAGAGAGAGAGAATGACTGTGGGTTTGAATAGATCCCTTATTCCTCTTGCCCAGATTTAGACTTTCAAAGGTATATATAGATGTTATTTATACCCAGTGGAGCCATTAGTGCTGAAGAGCTCAGCTACATGGCTAGTAATTAGGAAGAGGCAATGAGGAAACCTATTTCCCTGAGGTCTTCACCCTACTTCACTCCCACAACTTCAATCTGCCCAGTTGTGCCATGGAGACAGCTACAACAATTCCATTCCGATAGTGGCACAAAATAAATCACTGGAAACCGTTTTGCACTTGCCCATAGACTTTCAAGGGAGAATCTCAAAGTGGATCTGGGCTGCTGTGTTCCACAAAGAGGACCAACATTTCTCTTTGGCTTTAAAGGATGTCCTATTGTGAGAATGAACTTTGGATTTTATCTCTCCCTTTGAAATAGAATACATCAAAGTGAGACATCTAAAGGCAAAGACACAATGATCCCCAATCCAAAGCCAAGTTCAAAAACACAGAGATGAGTTGTGTTATTATGAAATTGTATTTGCTGGCTGAGATGGGGGACAAAGAAAGATTAAGTTGCAAACATAAAATAGGTCTTGAAATTCCTATTAGTCTCGGGCCCCAGGGCACAAACTTTTTAAGCTAGACAGTTACTTTTTAGAAGTATGGGAGCAATGGCACGGGTGGCACATGAGGCTTCCCTTTCCTCTCATTCTGAAATGTACAGAATTATTAATGTGAGATTTATTAATGATTGGATGATGGATGAGGAAAATTAGTTTTAGAAAGTTGTTAGCATTGAGAATTATTTCCTTTAGGAGGCCCAAGTTCATACTATGAGGGGTGCCTCAAGTGTTAGGTTTTATAAGTACAGCAATAACTTTCCGCATACCAACTTCTTAAAGCATATATCTAAGTAAGGTATACCTACCTAATTGTAACTGTGCTTTAAACCTGACATTTCAGTTAAATTATATATAAATCAATCATGTTAAAGGATAAATGCTTTCTAGCCCAGCTGGATTTCAGTACAGAGAAAAGCATTTCAAATTCATTCATTCTTTTTTTCTGCTTGTCGTCTATTACCCTGTCTTTTTGTTATAGTAATACTGAAACAGTTTTTTTTTTTAATTCATTCTACATTCAATACATATTTACTGAGTATCTACCATGGGACAGGTAAATTAAAACAAAATTTTGTGGTTACACAGTAGGCATATAAATCTATGGGATACATGAGATGTTTTGATACAGGCATGCCACGTAAAATAAGCGCATCATAGAGAATGGGATACCCATTCCCTCAAGCATTTATCCTTTGAGTTATGAACAATACAATTACACTCTTTTTTATTTTATTTTATTTATTTATTTGAGACGGAGTCTCTCTCTGTCGCCCAGGCTGGAGTGCAGTGACGCGATCTCGGCTCACTGCAAGCTCCGCCTCCCAGGTTCACGCCATTCTCCTACCTCAGTCTCCCCAGTAGCTGGGATTACAGGCGCCCACCACCACGCCCGGCTAATTTTTTTGTATTTTTAGTAGAGACGGGGTTTCATTATGTTAGCCAGGATGGTCCCGATCTCCTGACCTCGTGATCCGCCTGCCTCGGCCTCCCAAAGTACTAGGATTACAGGCTGAGCCACCTCGCCCAGCAACTTACTTCCTTTCTTTTAGGTATATACTCAGCAATGGGATTGCTGGATCATATGGTAGCTCAATTTTTAGTTTTTTTGAGGAATCTCCAAACTGGTCTCCATAGTGGTTGTACTAATTTACACCCCCACCAACAATGTACAAGGGTTGTCTTTTCTCCACATTCTTGACAGAATTTGTTATTGTCTGTCTTTTGGATACACTGAATAGTATATTGATCATCATCTGATGATCAATGATGTTGAACACTTTTTCATATGCCTGTTTGCCACTTGTATGTCTTCTTTTGAGAAATGTCTACTCAGATTTGTTGCCCATTTTTTTTATTGGATTATTGCATTTTTTCCCTACAGAGTTGTTTGAGCTCCTTATATATTCTGGTTATTAATCCCTTGTCAGATGGGTGGTTTGAAAACATTTTTTCCCATTCTGTGGGTTGTCTCTTCACTTTGTTGGTTTTGTCCCTTGCTGTGCAGAAGCTTTTTAACTTGATGTGGTCCCACTTATCCATTTTTGCTTTGGTTGTCTTGTGGGGTGTTGCTCAGGAAATTTTTGGCCAGAGCAATGCCCTGGAGATTTTCCGCAATATTTTCTTGCAGTAGTTTCATGGTTTGAGGTCTTAGAATTAACTCTTTAATCCATTTTAACTTGATGTTTGTATATGGTGAGGGCTGGGAGTCTAATTTCACTCTTCTGCATATGAATATCCAGTTTTCCCACCACCATTTATTGAAGAGACTGTCTTTTTCCCAGTGTATGTTTTTGGCACCTCTGTCAAAAAGGCATTCAATGTAGGTGTGTGGATTTGTTTCTGGGTTTTCTATTCTGTTTTATTGGTCTATGTGTCTGTTTTTATGCCAGGACCATGCTATTTTGGTTACTATAGCTCTGTAGTATCATTTGAAGTCAGGTAATGTGATTCCTTCAGCTTTGTTCTTTTTGCTTAGGATAGTTTTGGCTCCTCTGGGTCTTTTGTGATTCTATATAAATTTTGGGATAGTTTTTTTCTATTTCTGTGAAGAACGTCATTGGTATTTTGCTAGGGATTGCACTGAATCTGTAGATTGTTTTGGGTAATATGAACATTTTAACAATATTGACTCTTCCAACCCATTAACATGGAATATCTTTTAATTTTTTTGGTGTCCTCTTTAATTTTTTTCATCAATGTTTTATAGTTTTCATTATAGAAACTTCTTTGGTTAAGTTAATTCCTAGATATTTAATTTTATGTGTGGTAAATTTTTGGATCTGAAGAAGCACAGGAAACTTTACCCCCAAACATGGCTCCTTTGTATAATAATATTTTGAATTAAGGCCCTTAGAGATCAAAATATGCTGGAAGAGATTTTTCCTCTGGAGTTACCATTATTGTTTGTACTGGACACTGGGTAACTATTATGTCACCATCATCCTGGGTAACTGGAGTAACTATTACTGTTTGTACTGGACACTGACTCTCTAGGGCTCATCTTCCTTGTTGGTAATCAAATTCACATCTTGCAGGATTGTCTTAAAGATTAAAATATGCAAATTCAATTACTAGGTACCTGACACATAATTATTGAATGGCTACCATAATTATTATTATTACACTGACATAATTACTGAATAAATAACATTTTCATGGAGCTTCTGAAGAGAAACATTGTCTCTTTTTTTCCAGCTTTCATTTTAGAACCTGGGGGGACATGTACAGGTTTTTTACCTGAGTATATCGTGTGATGCTGAGGTTTGGAATATGAATGATCCCATCACTCAGGTACTGAGCGTAGTATCCAAAAGTGAGTTTTTCAGCTCTTGCCCTCTCCCTTCCTCCCTCCTCTCTTTAGCAGCCCCCAGTTGCTATTGTTACCTTCTTCACGTCCATGAGTACCCAGTGTTTAGCTCCCATTTATAAATGAAAACGTGGTATTTGGTGTTCTGTGCCCACATTAATTTGCTTAGGACAGTGACCTCCAGTTGGACCCATGTTGCTGCCAAGGACATGATTTTGTTCCTTTTTATGGCTGCACAGTATCCCATGATGCATATGTACCATATTTTCTTTATCCAATCCACCATTGATGGGCACCTAGGTTGACTCCATGTCCTTGCTGTTGGGAATAGTGCTGTGATGAACATGTGAGTGCATGTGTCTTCTTGGTAGAACAGTTTGTTTGAGAGACATTGTCTTAAAGGTAAAATTATTGTGTCATATCAGGGAAGTGAAAAAATCTATATTTTATATCTTTTCTCTGAGTCTGTACACTCAAGATGTGATCTTCAATTTTGTTCTTACTAATTGCTTTCATTTGAAGCTGCTGGAGAGTTTACAACTCTTTCTCATCTCACATTGAGAGTGAAAAGGCATGCTTTCAGAGATGAATGAAGTCCAAGTTAAGTATGAATGAGAGAAGCTAAGGAAGTTCCCTTCTGGCACCATTTCAGAGATTTATAATTTTTGAAACCATGATGATGCAAGGAACAACATAGAAAGTCATTTCTTTCCCCTTTGTCCAGTCTAAATGCAAATTTGAACTTTTAAGGCAGTTTGTTTGCATGTTAATGCCTATACTCTGTCGCCCTGGAGATTGCCCTAGATTTCCTAAATTAGGTTGGTGGCTGGCTTAAAGAAGAGGTCATTTCATTACATAGGCTCTATTTCAGAAGCACAATACTTGGAAGTGGAAATCCACAGAAGCTTCATTTTATCCCAGGGATGACAGCCTTGCCAGGGCAGGAGAGGAGGGTCAAGGGCCAGCAGCTGGTCAGAAGTAGCCTCCTGCATGTTTCCCTGAAGATGGAAAAATACAATGAAAGAAAAAAGGGTAAGAGTACACCATGGTCTAATTAGCATTTGCTTCTTGTAGCCCTCGAAATGTCAGTCACCAGTTGGTAGCAAAATAAAGATGTAATGTTAGTGATAATGAATTAAATTGTGGCCATTTGCATTGGAATGCCATGATAATGACGTGAAATTACCATTGTATATATTCCCCTTGACAGTTCAGAATTGGACTCCAAGCTAATAGTATTTTGGATGAACTTTAAACCAATGAAAATGCTGTGAGTGTATACACTCCTTTTGGCAAGCCAAGCCATGTGGATTTCAGAAAGTTAATTTACCTCTGCTTTGTTCAAGCTGTTTGGTAATTGATGAACATACCATAAAAGTTTTAATGAATAACTACAGGGACCATTTAACTTATTTACTAGGTAAAAGTGAAATGCATTTGATTACCCTTCCTAATCTGGCTTTCCAAATGAAGCCACCCCAGAATAAATACTGTCTTTTTTTTTTTTTTAGTGCAATCTCTCTTGCACAAAACATTGCAGGCAAATATTTTCAGAAATTCTGAATGAAGGAGTTGCATTTTCTCCCATTAGCTGCAATTTATAGTTCTACTGCAAGCATTAGATATTGCTTAGGGAGAAGTTATGCCTATGTGCATAAGGACTGGAGGCTCTGTTGCAGTGGGGTTATGTAGCAACCCACAGAATCAGCACATATCTTCACAGCATCTGTTGTGTGAATAACTCTCCAGCAACATTCCATTATTGTGAAGCAGTTAAAATAAGAGCCACTTTTTTTTTTTCTTTCTGGCCTTCCGGCATCTAATTACACTATAGCATCCTTTCATAAGTAGAATATTATTATGAGATAAATGCCCACATGTATCTTAGTTTCCCATTAAATTGTATTCCTTGGCATATCTTTGTAGAGTGTTTTTAATAGCTTAGCCTACACGCAAACAAAGAAAGTTGCCTTGCAATTAGTGGCAGAGTCAAAAGACATGCTCATTCCCATTCATACCACCTCAGCAGGAGCTCTTACAGACAGGGGTGAGATTTCCAGCCTTATCACCTACTAGCTGTGCCTTTTGGGGAACATTAATTCAGCTCTCCATGCCCCAGTTTCCTCATCTGGAATTATGAACTGACATTAAAAGTCTGTTATAAGGTGAAATGACATAATTTACTGTATTAGTCTGTTCTCACGCTGCTCATAAAGACATACCTGAGACTGGGTAATTTATAAAGGACTCACAGTTCCACATGGCTGGGGAGACCTCATAATCATGGTGGAAGGAAAATGAGGAGAAAAGTCATGTCTTACATGGCGGCAGACAAGAGAGCTTGTGCAGGGAAACTCCCATTTATAAAACCATCAGATCTCATGAGACTTATTTACTACCATGAGAACAGCATGGGGGAAACCACCCCCATGATTCAATTATCTCCACCTGGTCCCACCCTTGACATGTGGGGATTATTACATGTCAAGTGAGATTTGGGTGGGGACACAGCTAAACCATATCAACTTGTGAAACCTGTCATCAAGCACCCAGAGCAGTGGTTGGTTCTTATCTGGAGGGCCTCGCTAAACAGATTCTGGATCCCAACCCCAAAGGTTCTGATTAGTAGGTCTGGGGTAGGATTCAAGAATTTGCATTTCTAAAAAGATCTCAGGTGTTGCTAGTTCAGGAACTGCACTTTGAGAACTGCTAACTTAGAAATGATACTTGAGAACCAATAAAATTGAGCTGTGAGTTTTAGAAACTCTAGAAATACATATACACATTGTTGTATAGTTGGCCAAACAGCAGAAACTAAAGCCAGACTGCCTTGATGTGATCCCAGCTCTGCCATTCATCTTTTATGTATTCTTGGGTGAGTTTTAAACTCCTTAAACATGTTTTCTTATCTATGAAATGGGCACAGTAATAGTGTATTCCAAAGTGCTCAGGCACGAAGAAGGCATCCAGATATTTCCAGCTATCATTATTAGTTTCTACTTCTACCCCATCCTATGCCCTTTCTCCCCCTATCATATCCTCACTATGGTCCTGGTTTTGAAAACTGTCATGTCACATTAGAGGCATTTCTGTGTTTTGATACATACCTCAAAATGCAGCTTTTCCTGAGAGTGATGACAGGGTAGGCATTACATAAATTTACATTAAGAAATAGTTATTCCAAATAACTTAGCCTCTTTACATATGGAAGCAGAAGTCCTGAAGAAATAGGTTTTGAGGATGTAACTGGATGTACCGGGCCGAACAAAATTATGAATTTATGGTGGTGAAACTGGCCCAATACTCCCATAAACTGTTCTTTTGGATAAACATAGACATTTACCCTTCTTTGTATTTGTTGTATCTGAGTCCCTTCCTCAGGAAAGGACCTTTAGGCTTCTCAAAAAAAGTGTCAAAGAACCAAAACTCACCAGACCACTGAAACTCACCAGATCACTGAAACTCACTAGACCACTGAAAGTTACCAGACCACTAAAACTCACCTGACCACTGAAACTCACCAGACCACTAAAACTCACCAGATCACTGAAACTCGCCAGACCACTGAAACTCACCAGATCACCAAAACTCACCTGACCACTGAAACTCACCAGATCACTGAAACTCACCAGACCACTGAAACTCACCAGATCACTGAAACTCCCCAGATTACTGAAACTCACCAGACCACTGAAACTCACCAGATCACTGAAACTCCCCAGACCACTGAAACTCACCAGATCACTGAAACTCCCCAGACCACTGAAACTCACCAGATCACCAAAACACACCTGACCACTGAAACTCACCAGACCACTAAAACTCACCGGATCACCGAAACTCACCAGACCACTGAAACTCACCAGACCACTAAAACTCACCAGACCACTGAACCTCAACAGATCACAGGGGCAGATGCCTCCTTGCTCCTCCCTAGTTCCTGTTTTCTTACAAATCGCTATATAAACTCCTGGTTTTAGTTAATCAGGGAGATGGATTTGAGGCTTAGCTCCCATCTCATCAGCTGTAGCACCCGATTAAGGCCCTCTTCCTTGGCAATAGTCGTTGTCTCAGTCATTGGCTTTCTGTGAGGCAAGCAGCAGGATCAACAGTGGGAATTTAGGTAGTGGGGTGGTCAACATAAATAACTGAGACTGACTCATGTGTGTGCAAAGGGGCATCAAAATTCAACTTCTCCACTTTTGTGTCTTGGTCTAACCCTATTCACAAATAAGGATTCTGAAATCAAGATGGACTTGGAATAAGGGTGAGATATAGCTGCTCCCAACCTTTTACATGTAAATAAATTGCAATTATTAAAATAACATGTAATTGAGGAAAATAAAGAAAAGATAGAAGAAGAAAATGAAAGCTGTTCTTGTTTTTATCTTCCATGGGAAACCATGTTAGTGGGGCAGAATGCAGTGGCTCACACCTATAATCCCATTACTTTGGGAGGCCAAGGCAGGTAAATCACTAGAGGTTAGGAGTTCAAGACCAGCTTGGCCAACATGGTGAAATGCCAACCCTACTAAAAATAAAAAAATTAGCCAGACATGGTAGTTCATGCCTGTAGTCCCAGCTACTTGGGAGGCTGAGGCAGGAGAATCGCTTGAACCTGGGAGGCAGAAGTTGCAGTGAGCTGCGATCACGTCATTGCACTCCAGCCTGGATGACACAGCGAGACTCTGAAGAAAAGAAAGAAAGAAAGAAAGAAAGAGGGAGGGAGGGAGGGAGGAAATCATGTATTTATATTTCTTGAATTTTTCTAGGAAGACCACATACATAAAAACACATTCATCTATCAGCTAATCAAAATGATAATTTTATCCACTCTGCTTTTAATATGCTTTTTTCCTTATCAATAATATGGACAGCTTTCTATATGAGAAATAACATTATTTTAATGTCTATAAACAATTCCATTATATGGCTATATCATAATTGACTTACTAAATCTATGAACTGCACTGTGGTTAATACCTTGGAAATATATATCAGCAGCAGTGAATCCCTACAGGTCTGCAGCAATCTCGATTCTTGCTTCCTCAGAAGAAAGAATGAGAGGGAGGGGCATAAGGCAAAGAGAGAAACTGAGGCAAGTTTTACAGCAGGGTGAAAGTTTATTAAAAAGCTTTAGAGCAGGAATGAAAGGAAGTAAAGTACATTTAGAAGAGTGCCAAGTGGGCGACTTGAGAGATCAAGTGCGTGGTTTTGTGTCCGGAATTGGTGGGTTCTTGGTCTCGCTGACTTCAAGAATGAAGCCACAGACCCGTGCAGTGAGTGTTACAGTTCTTAAAGATGGTGTGTCCGGAGTTTGTTCCTTCTGATGTTTGGACGTGTCCAGAGTTTCTTCCTTCTGGTGGGTTTGTGGTCTCGCTGTCTTCAGGAGTGAAGCTGCAGACCTTTGCAGTGAGTGTTACAGTTCATAATGGCAGTGCATCCGGAGTTCTTCATTCCTCCCGGTGGGCTCGTGGTCTCGCTGACTTCAGGAGTGAAGCTGCAGACCTTCGCAGTGAGTGTTACAGCTCTTAAAGGTGGTGCGTCTAGAGTTCGTTCCTCCTGGTGGATTCATGGTCTCACTGACTTCAGGAGTGAAGCTGCAGACCTTCCTGGTGAGTGTTACAGCTCATAAAGGCAGCATGGACCCAAAGGGTGAGCAGCAGCAAGATTTATTGCCAAGAGCAAAAGAACAAAAACTACACAGGATGGAAGAGGACCCGAGTGGGTTTCCGCTGCAGGCTAGGGTGGCCTGCTTTTATTACCTTATTTGGCCCCACCCACATCCTGCTGATTGGTCCATTTTACAGAGAACTGGTTGGTCCATTTTACAGAGTGCTGATTGGTCAGTTTTACAGAGTGCTGATTGGTGCATTTATAAACCTTTAGCTAGACACAGAGTGCTGATTGGTGCATTTACAATCCTTTAGCTAGACAGAAAAGTTCTCCAAGTCCCCACCCGACTCAGAAGCCCAGCCAGCTTAACTTCTCAGTTTGACCCTTGACTTAGGGTTTTATATGTTGGTGTACTTCTGAGGTCTTGCATCCCATCTACCCTGATTCTTCCCTTGGAGTGGGCTGTCTGCATGTGCAGTGGTCTGCCGGCATTTGGGAGGGGCCCCATGCACAGTGTGTTTACTGGAGTTGTATGCATGATCACTTTAGGCATTCTTCCCTTGCCAGTTGAGTGTTCCCAGAGGAAGGTCATATACCAGTTACATTGGGCCATTTCAATTCCCATGCTTCAGCCCACTTGCCCAACTCTTGAGATCTTACTGGGAAGCTGCTTATCACCAGTTTTAGGTTTTGTCTGTCTACTTGGAGACTGCCTTTCCCTGGCTCTGGCTGCCAGCAATTATTATTTTAGAGAAACAGTGTAACAACTGCCTGACCATCACCTGATGGTCACCTGACATTCTTGGTGGGGTGAGGGGAGCCCTCTCCTGCCCTGCTCATGCCTGACCTTCTGTAAAACATACATGTCTTTGTAACTTTTTAAAACAAATTATGTATGATGACTTATAAAAAGTTGAATGACTTATCAAATGTTATGCCAATTTTAGGGTTTTTGAGTAGTGAGTTAGTTACACAGAGTAGGAGAAAAACTTATTTTATTGTAATATTTTTGCTAACTACTGGACTTTCAATCGTTTCATATAAATGAATTCCTGAAATGAATCAGGCCTTTGATTATAGCAATGAACAAGTACAGATTAAGTTTGTTCAGCATAGTCCAAAAGTTATAACTGGGGGTACAATGGACAGGAAAAATACTTTGTTCAGATCTGCTTATGTTATCATGGCTATGCATTAGACTCACCCAGAAAGCTTTTAAAAAATACAAATGCCAAGCACCCGCCAGAACTCTACTTCAGTTTATGCTGGGTTCTGAGTATCAGGTGTTTTCAAAACTCTTCAGTTGATTCTGGTGAGCAGCCAGGTTTGAGAACTGCTAAGCTAGGAGCCTCCTTTCTCATCTGCTACTACGCAGCAGCCATCCTTACCATTTGGAGGATGTTGTTGTAGACAGTGAGCACCACTGCAAAATTACTGCTTCCTGCTGGTTTAACAATGATGTAGGATTTTTCTCCTCAGTCACTTTACAAGCCAGGGACCCTCAGCCAGTGACACCCTGCCTGGTCCTCACTCGGCCATGCCGGTGTGCCCTAGCTCACCTGTGTTATAGCTTGTACCCACATTTGGCAGTTCCAGCGCTCCTGTACTGAGCCTAAGAAAAGTGAGGATATACTGGACATTGAAGGATGAAGAGGGAAGAGAAGAATTTTATTGAGGGATAAAAACAGCTTTCAGTGGAGAGGGAATGGGGGATTGGTGCCCCTACCTGAAGGTAGGAAAGTTCCCCCAGGTGGCTGGGTCTAGGGCCTTTTATGGACTCAGAATGGGGAGTGTGTGCTCATTGGTTTGTGAGTATGCAGAAAAGGTTAAAGCGAAGACATCACTCAAAGGTGGGCATGACAGTATAGAAAACTAATTAGTAAAGGGTAGGTATATGTAAAATAGGTGAAGGGTGGGGACCAATCAGAGAAAAGCATTCCAAATAGGAAGACAAGTTCTCAATCTAGTCCGAGGACTTAACTGGTAGCTTGGCTTTCAGGCTCCAAACTGTCTTCAGCTTGGAGGTGCGGTTTTACCAGGGGCCTTCCCCATCTGCCAAGGGATTTGGCTGCCTCCTGTCGCTATCATCAAGACCTTGTCCACAAACTCCCAGTCCAACTAAACTTCAGTCAGGATTTGTGTCCAATTCTCAACCTACCTAGGGAATATTTTGTAATTGTGAGGCAAGAACGAATAGCTTTATTTTCATTGTTTTGCAGAGTTAGTGAAGGTTTTTTTGCATTTGAGATGAAACTGAAAACCATCAGTATTTCCTTTCCATCTGAAACTTCTTAAAATCTGAGGCATATGTGAAGGATCTCCAGTCTTTGGCTGTGATTTAAACACACGCCCACACCCCCACCTCACACCCCTTTGACTTTTATATGGTTGGGTTGTGTCAGTGTATCACTGGGAGACTAAAAATCAAACAATCCTGAGAGACTGACAGTCTGGTTTTTACAGTGTGTGGTAAATACTTGCTTTATGCAAATCAAAATATACTTCCAAAATACACTCCATTCATTGGAAGGACATGCAAGACAAAAAAGAAATACATTCTAGAAGAGCAAATTGCTTGGATGGAAAAGAGGATTTCTATGAATCTCAATAACAATGAGCCGTGCAAACCTTCCTGTAGTGTTCTACGGCCAGCCAGCAGGATCCTATCCATGCCATTTCCTGCAGTGTACTCAAAATCCCTGGTGTGTGGATGAACCTAATGTTCCACATGTGCTACAGAATAATTGAATTTGTTTTCCCTGGATGGAGATGTTAGGCTTTGAAAAATAGTAAAATGTGCTTGTCTTGAGCAGTGTTTGGGAAAAATATGAATTTTCTTGTTACTGTCTATTAAGCCTCTCAAGAAGCTTACAGAAAGGTTCTGGCTACAGGAATTTTCCTGAGTTTATTCCATTATAAATGCATGCGATATTCAGAAAAATAATCAGCAACAACAATAAAAATTGCACTTTAATATTGTTGCCCCGTCTGAATAAACCTTCCTGCCACTTGTTGGTAATATTTATTAAGAAATTGTTTTCTAGTCTCCAAATATAAAAGCATAGCCCGCCCTTATTTATAGGATTGTCAAAGCCAATCTGAATTCAATGCTTTTTATGTGCTAGATGCTGTGCTTGGCACTCTGTGTTGTATCTCATTTAATCTTACATCTGGATGCTACAGTACAGTTGTTTGTGAACGGTAGCCAGTTAAGTTCATTGACTCCTAGGTTAGTCTTGTACACTGGGATAGAAGAAAAAGGAGAATATATCCTTAACCTTAGGGTCATATGGTGGAAGAATCTCTGATGGCTTCCAATAACCAAGTTTACTTTATGGAAAAGAGGAATAATTGCTTTTTTCTAAAAGGTGGTACTATTCAGTGACCTGGTGAAAATTCCTAGGCTTCCACTATTCCATCTCTTTTGGGTATAAATGACTCAAATATTCATGTGTTCATTAATGATAGGTAAGACCTCAGATGTTGGGTTTGCATTGCTGGAATGTGTTCAAACTGCTATGTACTGCCCACTCAACTGTTAATTCACTCTCAACGTCTCTGATTCTCTGGTTCCATATTTGATTATGTGTGTTAGATCCAGGGCTTTATCTATGACAACTTACCTTAGGGCCTTCCTGAGACATGGTCTCTGTGTCCTTTCAACTCAGTGATTTAACATGTATTTGTGTAACACTTGCTACATACCAGCACCCTGATAAGCCCTGTGGATATGAAAGTGGAAAGCAAACACCTTTGAACACAATGTTTATGACCCATGGTAATTACCATTCTTGCTGGCCATCCCTATCCATGAGATGATAAAAATGTGAGGAATTTTTATTTACATATCACTCTTCTGCCTCAACTAGAAAACACGTATTAAGTATCTTCTATGTATCAGATGTGGTTTTGGAAACCTTATGTTAACTTTTCTCTGATTTAGGTTTACTGTGTGTATTGCCTACCAAAGAAAGAAGTAGCAATGTTAACCATCAAGATAATAGGATGATTCATTTACGGCTGTGTGAAAGGAAAAAAAAAATATCAAGACCCCAAACTTACTATGCCAAGGGGAAGAGTCAGGCTCGGGAACTGAGTCATGTAAAACTGTCTCCCATTTTGTTCCTAAATAGATAGTGGCAAAGATGGAAGGCTATATACCTCCCCAGGGGACCTCTCTCACAAATTGCTCACTAGGAAATTCCTTGTGGGCCCGTATATCTTTACCCTAAAACAGTTCTGTTGAATTTTCACCCTGATAATGTAAATTATCTTCACAGGTACAGGACAAAGACAAGCCTAGGAGTCATCCCTCTGCTTACCGAGACAAACACATACTTGACTTCTTCCTCTACTATATGTTCATTTTATCTTATGTAAAAATGTAGATTGGGCACCGTGGCTCATGCCTGTAATCCCAGCACTTTGGGAGGCCAAGGCGGGTAGATCACTTGAGGTCAGGAGTTCGAGATCAGCTTGGCCAACATGGTGAAACCCCATCTCTACTAAAAACACAAAATTAGCCGGACGTGGTTGTGCATGCCTGTAATACCAGCTACTCGGGAGGCTGAGGCAGGAGAATCACTTGAACCTGGGAGGAGGAGGTTGCAGTGAGTCAAGATCTCACCACTGCACTCCAGCCTGGGCAAAAAGAGCGAAACTCTTTCTCAAAAAAAAAAAAAAAAAAAAAAAAAAAGCAGATTCACCAGGACTAAGATGCATGCATAACTGATTCTTTATCCACCACCTCCTATCACATGTAAAATGTGGATTCAGTGAACACTGATCAAAGCCTCAAAAGAATGCAACTGTTTGCCCCTTCTATCTACCCTCCTTTTTTTTTCTTTCCTCTTTTCCCTATTGCTCACTCTTTCCCCTTTAAATATTGAAGTCCCCAAACCCTCTTTGGAAAAAGCATGGATCACAGGTGTTCCTGTGATTTTGTGTTTTTGTTTTCCCTCCGGGTGCATCCTCAATCTTGGCAAAATAAACCTCTAGAATGATTGGCAGAGTCACCTCAGTCATTTTCCCTGATTTACAGCTGTAATAGTGAGAACTGGTGGAGGTAGCATTTAGAAAGAAGTTCAAGCACAATTCATCTTTGGATTTTCTTACTCTCCAGTGTGTACCTAGAGCCTCATCATTCCTTGCCACATATTTTTTTCTTAACGTCTTCCTCTCTACCTTACTCTTTAATCCTTCACTCACATTTGGTAAAGCACACTTGACTTATAATTCAAAGCTCTGTGCTTGCTCTGGAAACATTTCTTGCTTCTGGCTGCATACATTTACCTTCTAGATAATGAGTTCTACTTATACTGTTTAGGAAATGTCACCAGAATAAGTAAGCATGATGGTACCACGTAAAAGTCAATAGGCTGAAATGGGATGACTTATTCTGTCACCGTATCGCTTATACAGAGCCTGAGAGAGGATATTCTGGCAGCATCCTACTGCTTCTACAGGGCCTCCATAATTTTTTCTTGCAAGGCAGTAGAGGGACTAGGTGTGCAGCAGTAGAGCCTAGGATTAACGATTCTTGCCTTTGATAGAAAGATGTGAGTTATGTGAGTGGTACTTGGGTGATTTCAGGGCTGTGGGTCAGGAGGAATACCAGCAATGCTCTGAACTCTAGATGAAATGATAGAATGAGAACCAAAGATGGTTGTGTCCTTAAATTTGATACCTTTGACTATTGGTTTGAAGGATTTTCCTGATATTAAAAATTTTAGAAAATCCATGTCTCTGTATTTTGCTCTTTAGTAAATATTAGAAACATGAAAAGGGGAAGCAGGTGGCCTGATTTGGATAATCACTTTCTCTGGGAGAGTCTAACTTGTTTCTGCAAATGCAAATCAGCACATGGCACTTGGTGGATACTTAAAAAAAATTGCACCAGACACAGCAAGGAAAACTTCACTCAAAACTACTGCAATAGAGGTTAGGACTGTATTAGGGGAGAAAGATTAAACTCAACTTCTTTGAAACAAAAGACAGGAGGATTTTTAAGGGCTTTGGGTGAGCTAGTGGAAAAGCCCTGGAGGACATTAGGAGTAAGACTGACCAATGTGATGAGGCCGTCTGTGTGTGCTAATTGTTACTTACGGAAGTTAGGCTCCTACCCTCCCACAGAGGCTGGGAGACAGGGATCCTATCTTTCTTGATAATTACATTTCAAAAGGGTGGCTCCCAGGTTGTTGAGAAAGACTTTCCTGGGTTGTAATACTAGCAAGAGGCTGGGAAAAGATTTACATCTCAAAAGGATGGAGAAAGAATGCACAATTACAAGTTTTCTAAAGAAAAAGTTTCTTTAGTAAAAGAAAAAGGAGGTCAGGGGGCTATAGTCAGGAAGAAGTCTATCTAAAGTTAGTCAAGCTGGGGAACATTAGAGACTTCTTGGTCAATAGTCCAGAAATGCTATTTCTTTTTCTTCCTTTCTTGAGGAGTCTCTTGTGTATGAAAAACAGTCCTAAGGCACCTTGGACCTGCTTCTTAATTCCTGTAGTTCAATTACGAGCAGTATAAATTTCACTTATTATTTGATGTGTCTCAAACTTGATTTCTTTGTATGTACTGTGGAGATCATACAATAATATCTAACTCATAGGTTTATTATTGAAATACAGAAATGCAAGAGGGAGGAAAAAATGATAACTTAAGAATTTAACATTAGAGAATAAAAGAGAAATACAGTGCAATATTCATGTAATGGAATAACATAAAACAACTAAAATCAATGTACTAAGTTGTCATGTATCCATATGATTGTGACTATAAAAACAAAAATGTTTAATGAAAACTTTAGATACAAGTAGAAGTATACAGTATAAAGCTATCAACAGAGAGTACAAATGTAATTCACACAATACTATTTCCTATTGGTTATGGGCACATACCTATTAATAACAGTGTATGCACCTGGGTGGAAAGGATAAACACCAGCTTCTTGATAATGTTGCCTCTGGAAGCAAAGGAGGGAAATGAGCTTGGGTGGGACTAAGAGTTTTCCACCCTATCTGTAGCGTTTAATTTCTTATGAAAAGGTTGTAATCAAATATGACAAAATGCCAATCTAGCATTTTAGAAGTGGATTCATAATTTTTCTCATTCTCTTTGAAATTTAAGTACTTTATCATGGAAAAAAAGGAGAGAGAGAAAAAGAAAGGAAGCCCGGCTCGGTGGCTCATGCCTGTAATCCCAGTACTTTGGGAGGCCGGGGCGGGTGGATCACGAGGTCAGGAGATCGAGACCATCCTGGCTAACACGGTGAAACCCCGTCTGCTTGAACCCGGGAGGTGGAGGTTGCAGTGAGCAGAGATCGCACCACTGAACTCCAGCTAGGTGACAGAGTGAGACTCTGTCTCAAAAAAAAAAAAAAAAAAAAAAAAAAAAAAAAAAAAAAAAAAAAAAAAAAGAGAAAGGAAGAGGGAGTCAGAACCAGAGATTCCTCTCTCTGTCTATCCGTAGGTCTTAGAGAGAAGTGAAGGGGAGAGAAGCTGAAAATAGATTCAACAAACAGTCCCACACTACATTATGCCTGAGGCATCCAGTACGCAGAGACATTCAAATAGGCTGTTGGAGAGGTGCTGATTGTTTTGGCTGCCTCTGCTCTCATTTGATTGAAGCAGCACAGGTTTTAAGAGCTTCAAACCCCAGCTCTGATCTGAAAATGAAGTTAGGTGTTTGAGAAACAGCTGTTAGAAGCAGCTCGGCTCCCTCTGGAGCCTCTAGTGGGCTTCAAAGCAGCTGCTGGAAGGGAGGGAGGCAAGCAAACTATCTTGGGCATATGTGTATGTTAATAAAAACAAAATGTCTCTCCCTACATAAAACATTGCTGCTTTCCTTAGGATAAAGAATTCAATTTTAATCTCACCTTTCTTTCCCTTTCAAGATTTTTAACAAGAATGTAGAGCACTATCTTTCCTTACCCTCAGTGTCTTTGGATTCAAACAGCTCTGGACTTCTACCCCAGCACCAGTTCAGGCACTTCCAATTTATAGGAACTGGGACAAAGTAATTAACCTCTTTGAGCCTCAGTTTCCTCTTTTGTCAGTTAGCTTAGACCCTTATTGTGATAATGCATATAAGGAACTTGAAAAATAGTAGAACTCAATATGAGTGAATACTTTCCACTAACATCATTCATGTACACATTCATTTTATTGAAATCTCTTTTGCTTGCTTTTTTCAATAACAGGATGATCAGCTTGTCTTGGTTTGCCTGAGACTTTTCTAGTTTTAACTCCGAAAGTCCTGTGTCCTTTTTGGGAAGCTTCTCAGTCCGCAGCAAACCAGGATGGTTTGTCATCCCACATTGTATTCTGCACAGGACAGAGACCTTGCCCTCAGGAAGTTAATAATCTACCTTTAATGCTTAATTCTCTCATCATTTTTGGTGTGTAAATTGTTATTACTATTTATTTTAGTATTGTTATTTATCTATAGCCTCCCACAGTAGACTACAAATTCATAGACAGAAGAGAATGCATCAATTTTCTTTTAAAAATATTTATCATCAAGTTACTTATATTTGCTAGGGATTCAACAAACATATACCATATACATTGATACATGAGATCAATGGAGTCCTTTTATTCCCAGTTTTGATGTTTTAGTCATATCGCTGAGATATTTTAGTTTTAAAATTTCTATGTGAATTTTACACACACGCACACTAAAACATTGAGCTTGACTGTGTCAATCACTGGTGCTTAAACTTTAGTGTGTTTAAGAATTATTTGGTGGTATTGTTAAAATATAAGTTTGGGGATCTCTATTCCTGAGATTCTGATCCGGTAACTCTGGGAGAGGGCTCAGGAATCTGTAAACATCCAAAAAGTGATTCTCATGACTCAGCAATGTTGGGAAAACACAGGTCTGTTCTTGCCATGGTTTAGTTATGGTCCATTTGTCCCTGCTAAGTCTCCTGTTGAAATTTGATCCACAGTGTTGGAGGTGGAGCCTGGTAGGAGGTGTTTGGGTCATGAGAGTGGATCCCTCATGAATGGCTTGGTGCTGTTCTCATGGGAATGAGGGAGTTCTCATTCTTATTTCATTGGAGAATTGGTTGTTGAAAAGAGCCTGGCACCTCCTCTCTCTCTTGCTTCCTCTCTCAGCATATGATCTGCACACGTCAGCTTCCCTTTGCCTTCCACTGTAAATGGAAGCTTCCTGAGGCCCTCATCAGAAGTAGATGTTGGTGCCATGCTTCTTGTACAGTCTGCAGAACTGCAAGCCAAATAAACCTCTTTTCTTTATAAATTGCCCAGCCTCAGGTATTCCTTTATAACAACACAAACAGACTAAGACAGTCAGACAAACAAAGACTCTTGCCTCATTAATAGGCAACATTTTAGTTTGCTTGGTGCAGTCCTGATTTATACCTGTTGGTCCACCGAAATTATCAGTAGTGCCCTCTTTCACCCTTGAGTGTCCCTGATGGATACCTAAACAGCCATCTCATTTATGAGCCTGTGTAGTGATGCTTAATGCACCCTACAGATAGAGCTCTTCTGTTAGCTACCTCTCTGGGAACTTTATTTATTTATTTTTTTAAATTTCACAGCCTCCCTCACTCATCCATCTAGTGATGTATGCTTTCCCACTTTAAAAATCATGCGTCACCTCAAAACTTATAAGCCCAAGAGGCTGTTTTAACCTATGTTCTATTCTAAGTGGAAGAAGAAAAGCAACTCACTCCCATTTCTTAATACATTGCTTAGATTTTCGTAATGGAAATATTCTAGCCTGGACTTTCAACAGAAATGTGATCATTACAAAAAAAAAATCTACTCACCCTTTTAGATGGGAATATCTTTCCTGTACAAACAGCCCCAGGAGGCTAATCCAGAAATCTTGGTGGATAGTTTTATTAGAAGCTTTCATTGGAAATGCCGTAACTCAATTGTGTGGTAACAACTTCAACTAAATCCTCTAAATTACTGAAAATACCTGATTCTTAAAGATGAGTTACGGAAGTCTAGTTAGCCATGGGTTTTATACTTGAAAAAGGTTTCTTTGCATTTCTTAGCAAAGTAAAAATGAGTATATTAGACAAGAGGTTGTGGAGATTATGTTCCTGGTGGCAGATAATGCAGTGGTTAAGATTTCAGGTTCCATACTGCTTGGATTTGAAGTCCTGCTTCACCATTTACTAACTGGATGAAATATAACATAGGATATTTGTTCTCTAAGCCTTAATATTTTCTTCAGTAAATGGGGATGAAACTGGTATAATAGGATGTTGTGAACATTAAATAAAATAAGCCATATCACTGATTTTCTAGTTGCCTTTGCAATTTCTCCTTGGCAATCTTTAATTCCAGTCACAGCTCGGGTGGGCAACTTAGACTCTCACAGATCACATTCCATTTCAAGTACTGCGTACCTTCCTGTTTTTTGCCCCAGGGCTTTCTTCAAACCTTGGGAGTCTACTCAGCTCCTGTGCAAGTGCAACAGTAAATTTCAGAGGAAATAACCCTTAAGCATTGAAGTTTGGAAGCCAGTGGACACAGGCTCCAGCCTCATGTTGTTTAGAACAGTTCTGGAAGTCATTTTGCATGCTTCTCAGAAGTCTGGGCAAGGTGAAGACCTTGTTGCCAAATTCAGTGATTTAGGTAAGAGATATTTTTCTCTTTTTGGAGACGAAGTCTCACTCTCTCACCCAGGCTTGAGTGTAGTGGCACGATCTCAACTCACTGGAACCTCCTCCTCCTGAGTTCAAGCAATTCTCATGTCTCAGCCTCCCAAGTAGCTGGGTCTACAGGCACCTGCCACCACGCCAGGCTAATTTTTTGTATTTTTAGTAGAGATGGGATTTCACCATGTTGCCCAGGGTGGTCTCGAACTCTGGAGCTTAGGCAATCTGCCTGCCTCAGCCTCCCAAAGTGCTAGGATTACAGGCGTGAGCCACTGTGCCCGGCCCAGGTAAGAGATATTTTGTTAATGTTTGCTTCTTCACTATCTCCTTCTCCTTATTCCCTCATTACTGTTTCTAAGGATCATCTCCTAGAAAAACTCCCTCCCTTCAAACCCTAGTTTCAAGCTCTGTTTAAAGAAAAACCAAACCAAGGCATATAAAGCACTGAGCACAGATTTTATTGTGTAGTAAGCTCCCAATGAAAGTTAGCGACTACTACTAACGGTAATAAAAATGATATTTTTCCTTTGTGCTGCAGGGTGAGCTAGAGATCTGTTTAATTTTAAAGGGTAAAGGAACATTTCTAATTCATTTCTGAAATAGACTTGTGATAAAGTCTCTTTTTTTGTTCATCCACATCCAAACCGTTCACACACCCTCTACAATGCTCATTTTACCAAGATAGATATCTATTGTTTTTTACATTCTACCTCGCAGAAATGTTCTAAGAATCTTAAGTGAGTGCTTTCACTGGGTTATTTTATCCTCCAGGCAGAAGAAAGGAAACCATGAACATTTAGGGGAGTCGTCTGTATCAAACACCTGTTAATTTTTTTTATATTTTATTGCCGCTTCTGCAGCATGAAAGAGACTGGTTTCATTACAGCCACCGGCAAATATTATTATTATTTGTTGAACATCCATTTGCTCTTGTATTTCAGAGATGTAAGCCACAATTGGTTTTTTTTGGTCTAAAGGCTATGCAGAAATTCTTGTGGGTATTCTGAAGCCAAAACCATCTTTTTAGATCATCCTAAACATATATATTTCATCCTCAAGGGACAGGAGATTTCAAGAGGAGTTTAGACCTGCTTCTTGATGAGCTCTTTAGTTAAAGAAGATTCTGGAAATTTATGGGGCAGAAAGGGGTGCATTATCACTGTGGAAAGGCTATTTCTAACACTCTTTTTCTCTCCAAATGTTCAATTCCTAAACTTTTTCCTCACTGAAGATAACAAGTTTTGATAGGTGCTTGATGGAGTTAAAGATAGATAATCTCAGTTTAGTTTATGAAACCTTTTTTTAAAAGTTTCTTTTCCTCAAAGTAATAAGGAAAATGTGTTTTCTTTGTTGGCTTTTACTCTTAAAGCGTCATTTGTATGAATCCTCATCCGTCAAGGACACTTGCAGCTAAGTTAGGTGTTTGTCTGGTCTTATAACACCTTGTACTTATCCAATCACAGTCAAGTTAAATTGCCATCATTGTCTTTCCTTCTGAACTGCAGGCTCCTTGAAGAAAGATCTTTTCTTAATTATTGGTTTCTAACACATGAAAAATCTTCACGAATCTCTCATCCCATGTACATATTATATTTACTTCAGTTCTACAAATTCCATTGTATAGCTTCTCATTGTGACAGAAGTGCAAGAATTATATAGAAAATCCTGTAATCAGGTCACTTATGTCTATTGTAGAAATCATTTCATTTGGGAAAGACATGTCTTCCATGTAGTGTAAGTGATGGAAATGCACATTATGAAAAAGAAAATTATCAAAATTATAACAAGCTAGTACAGTAGTCCCTCTTTATCTGCAGTTTCTCTTTCCAATTTTAGTTACCAGTAGTCAACCATGGTCTGAAAATATTAAGATATTTTGAGATAGAAAGGGCGAGAGAGAGATTACAGAACCTCTATTATAGTACACTGTTATCATTGTTCTATTTGATTATTAGTTATTATTGTTAGTCTTTTACTATGTCTAATTTATAAATTAAACTTTATGATAAGTATGTTTGTATAGGAAAATACATCACATATATAGGGCTTAGTACTATCCTTGGTTTTAGGCATCTGCTGGGGTCTTGGAAAGTTTCCCTTACAGATAAAAGGGGACTATTCTAATAGCTAATATTTGTGTAATACTTGAAACATCACTAATAATTTAAAATATAACAATAAATAACATTTACTAGCAGCTCTGTTTCAAGCACTGTGCTAGGCACTGTGTGAACCTTGTTTGTAATTCACAATGGTCCTATGAACTACGTGCTATACTGAGATGAAATATTGACTTGGAGAGCTAACATAGCCTGCAAGAGATGGATCTGGGATTCCAACCAAAGTCTGCCTCATTCTACAATCTACATATTAACCATGACATAATCTATCTTGTGTCCTATCCATTATCTCATTTCATTCTTACTACCCACAGGCTATTTATGTTCCAGTTTTAGAGACAGGGAAACTGAGATTCAAGAACAGTCAGTGCACAGCCTTAATTCTCCATACTGAAAGGGACAGGATTAGTAGTTGGTTTGTCTTATTTTTCTTCCTTGCCTCATCATTCCTCTAACACCGGATTTATACATTGTTTAAAACCTTGAAGACTCCTACCTCACACATTAAGGCTACACATGCTATTTCTACCTAAATAAAACTCTGCTGGAGAATTTTCTTCAGCCGGGTTCTGTAGAAAGCAGAACCTGGGGCCCACACTTTGTACTAACATATTGTTGGGGAGAGCAATTCTTAGGGAGCAAAAGTAGAGATGAAGCAGAAATTGAGTGGAAAAGGAAAGAGGGCAAATACAAGCAGATCCATTTCCTATGTACCTGGCTGGTACCTGTACATGTACTTTGTATAAGTGAGGGTGATTGCTTAGTTTCACTGGGTGCCTTCCAAATGTCTGTGTGGACTTTTTTTTTTTTAATTGTGAATCTTGGGAGAGGAATGGAAAAGAATGTTTCCACATATTGTCATCTCCCATGGTCTCAAGTTGTCCCCATTGCATGCCAACTGCCCCACACTTCTGGGTTATTGCACTCAACCTTTCTGTAGCAGCTCTTTTGGAAAGTTAGCAGGAAAAACAATCCCCAATCAATGGAAGTGTCCATATAGCAAGTAGAATATATGAGGTAATCCATGGAAAATCTCCATCTGCCCACCTGCCTCTTAGAGGTCCATGAACCCCAAGAGATCAGCCAGGGCCCCTGCATAGGCACTGAGCCAGTACTCAACAGCAACAGGGAAAGGTGCAGGATGTGTGTTACGATGCACAAGAAATGATGCTGTCATATTATGCTTGCATGGGGCATCATCATAAATCCGGAAAGCTCTTCAATGTGTGGCTCATTTGAAAGGGGAAAATACTAGCAGATTGAAGAGAATCAGGAATTCTCAAAAGGCTGGGGCCTGGCGCTGTGCCTCATGCATGTAATCCCAGCACTTTGGGAGGCCGAGTTGCGTGGCTCACTTGAGCTCAGGAGTTCGAGAGACCAGCCTGGTTAACATCGTGAAACCCTGTCTTTACTAAAAATATGAAATTAGACAGATGTGGTGGCACATGCCTGTAATCCCAGCTACTTGGGAGGCTGAGGCAGGAGAATTGCTTAAACCTGGGAGGCGGAGGTTGCAATGAGCTGAGATTGCACCACTGCACTCCAGCCTGGGCGACAGAGGGAGACTCTATCTAAAAAAAAAAGAAAAAGAGAGAGAGAGAGAGGCTTGGAATAGCCTTAAGAAAATAATTTCTTTTATCCTCCAAGGAAGAAGTTATTATTTTTCTGACTCAAAGCAGAGGTCAGAGGTTACCCCTACAGCCCTGGTGAGGTTTGATCAAATACCAAGTGCATGTGCATATTGACAAATTTTGTCAGGTTGTTTTGAACTTCCATTTAAATAACAGTTTACTTTAGGCAGGTGCTTGGGATTATCGTTACCTCTGTGCACCTATATTCTCAGATGTCCAACAGGATCCAGGCTTCTCCACCCCTAGTGGGCCTTACTACATCTTACTAATGCATTCCCATGAGCTCACGAAGACAGAGCCCCTACCAGAAGGATAGTGGCAGAATTTAACAGCCTTTCCTGCAAAGAAGCTAAAAACCTGTCGCCTATAGCCTATTAGAATGTAATTGTTTCCAGGCAATCTTCCTAGAAGGTAATCAGAAGCATCAAGCAGAAAACCATGGTTGAGAGAATCCAGGGAGTTGTCTAAAGCACAGGTTTCAAGCTTACTATGCCCCTTGCTAAAACACAGCTAAATCTGGATAAGTCTAGAGGGCCTTGAGTCAGGTGCGAGGACCCCCTGGCATTTATTGATGTGACTGTCTTGGGTACTTTGGGAGAGACAATTTGTACCAAGGAAGAGAGAATGAAAATAGAAATTTGGTCCAATGACAAAGCATGATTCAGAAGGAGGAGAGAGTTGCCCCTCAGATTTGCACTGTCCCCATTCTCCTAGACTCTGTAAGTCCTATATAAGCAGGCTGTTACAAATAAATGCAAACTAAAACAGCTGTCCACCTATACTTTCCATAGGGTACTGTCAAAACTCACACTGGTCATGCGGGCAGGGATGTGGTGCATGTTTCATCCCAATGGCAGTATTCATTGTTTGAAGAGCAAGGATAGCAATTCTGGCAGCAGCAGCAGCAGAAACACTGTCAGTGGAGTTATCCTTTATGTTCCCCAAATTAGGAATTGGCATCACCAACACAGACATTTAAGTCCTTGGCCTCCAGCACCAGCAACATTGTCCCACTTGTCAGCAGCCTTAGCATCTGGAGCTAGTGAAGCCTCCAGCAGATGTGAATAGCTGGGGTCACACCTTTGTTAAGGGAGATAAGGGTCTCAGAGGCAGGCAGTCTTGGTACAAATGCCAATTCCAACTGAACTTGATCTAGTTTTTAACTCTCTAGGCCTCAGTTTTCTTCCATAAATGGGGATGATAATAAGACCTATCTCCAAGAGTTGTTATGAGAACTAAATAAGAAAATATGTATACAGTTTTATCTAGCCAAATATCTAGAACATAGTGTGTGTCTAATTACTGAGGGTAGAGGTTAAAAAATATTTGTTGAATAAATTAGTATTAACATTTTTATTGCTAATATGCTTCAAGCAAAACTACAGGCCCTGATGATACAATAACAAAATACACAGAACATAAGTGTACTAGAGGCAGACAGCCTGGTACGGGGTTGTGAGAGTGCTTCTCTGTGTTCTTGAAGGATGGGCGACTAGTTATGGGGAAGGACTGACTGTGCCTACCATGCCCTTTAATGGTGATGGTGCTGAGGCCGTCTCAGGACCACTTAGGTGCGTAGAAACACTTGTGCTACACCTTCTAGAAGGGTTTGGGCTAGTTTAGGACTTGCAAACTTTTTCTGTAAAGGGCTGGTTGATAAATATTTTAGGCTTCACAGGCCTTATTGTCTTTGCTACAGCTACTCACCTCTGCCATTGTTGCATAGAAGTAGTCACAGAAAATATGTGAAAGGATGAGTGTGGCTGTTTTCTAATAAAACTTTATTTACAAGAACAGGTCATGGGCCAGATTTAGCCTTTGGGCTACCATTTGCCTAACCCTTAGCTAGTTAAAGCAACAGCATGGTTAGACTAAAGTAGAAGCTTCTGTCTTACTCCTAACAGATCAGAAAACAAACTCCTTCTGCTTCTAATATTGTGCCATTTCTTTCTCTGCCACTAACATTTTATTTTGACTTTATAACTCTTTAACTGCATGAAACATTTACACAAAACAGTAAAGCATAGTGATGTATTCATTATTTTTTAATACCTAGAGGATGAGTGAAAATGAAATGTACTCACTAGCTGCCATAGTCAACTGATAAAATTATATGTTCTCCATTCATCGATCAGTATATAAATGATATGTGAAATATATATTCTATTATTTTATATGGATAATGTGTGAAACTCATAATTACATATAATACTAAATTCCAACTCATTCTATGAGAGACATGAAGCCAGGAAATAACTGAAAAATCATGTGCTAGCCATAATATAATCTTCAGGATTATGTTCAATATGTACATTAAGTAAAGTGAAAACAGCTATAAAATTTAGCATCAAGGGAGTACTTTCATACAAGTCAACTTGAGTGTCTAAATATTCCCCCTGTTTATATAATACGTAGAGTAGATATTTGTCTGTAAAGGAATGCAGGATGCTTCAAGTATTACTAAAATAGAGTTTTACAAATATATGGTGCAATGTTTGTGTTTATACATATACATGCATATTCATAGACCCTCATGTATACCACATCTGCTCACAATATACATATGTACATATATGTATATGTGTGCATATATTGTACCTGTGTGCACACATACATGCACACATATATTCATATTTTTGAAGCTCTGTTGACTTAATCTTCTTTTATTTAGGCTTAGGCAGTGTTAAAGACAATAAAAGAAGAGAGCTTAGACACCAGCATCCATCTTATTTTTACTGGATTACTTGCTAATGATGATGACCTGCAAGTTAAGTATGGTCTATTCAAGATACTATGATACAGAGTAAGTCAGCATTCTTTTTTTTTTGAGATGGAGTTTCGCTCTTGTTGCTCAGGCTGGAGTGCAATGGTGCAATCTCAGCTCACTGCAACCTCCTCCTCCTGGGTTCAAGCAACTTCCCCGCTTCAGCCTCCCAAGTAGCTGGGATTACAGGAACCTGCCACCATGCCCAGCTAATTATTGTATTTTTAGTAGAGACAAGATTTCACTATATTGGCTAGGCTGGTTTCGAACTCCTGATCTCAGGTGATTCACCTGCCTTGGCCTCACAAAGTGCTGGGATTACAGGCATGAGCCACCCCGCCCAGCCCAGAATAAGTCAGTATTCTAAACATCCTCTTCTCTACTCCCGCTATCATACCATGCCTAAGCTCTCCTCATCTCTACCTCCAGTCAGTAACTCTTCTCCTGGCTGGAAATTTCCTTTAAGTTTACTACTCTTTTCATTATACTGAGACTTTATTATTATTTTTATTTCAAGCTTGTGTGGGCTTCAGATCACATTTGTCATTAGAAATGCAATAATGCAATCACTTGTAAAAGATTTATGGTTTTCAACAGTGAAGTACATTTTCTACTATTCTGCTATCATGCCTTTGTAGATATTTGTAAGTATTCTGAGATAGCAAATGAGCTCTTAATAAATATTACCATTTGCAGCTACTTATTTAGGTGATTCAAGGTCTGCTGAATGTTGTGAAATCAAAATAAATTGTGGAAATAAATTAGCTGAGGCTAACAAAAGACTTGCTCTCATGCTTAATTCTCATTTCAAATGATTTTACTGATTGAAATGATCTACCATTCTTACGGATTAACTTGTAATATTTCGTCTTTGAACTTATAAGATAAATATGCACTAATAAAATGTAACTTTTATCAATTTTCCAAAGTGCATTTAATATAAAATATCTTATTTTAAGAAGTTTCTTGGTATTAAAAACACAAATTAAAATGAGCAAAACAATAAAATAAATATAATGCTAAAAGGAGGCTGTTGACAAGTGAAAGTGCCATACCCTGAGATATTTAACCAAACTTAATTCGTTAATGACAGCTTAATAAATCAATACTTCCAAGACTAGTTTTCTGAAATGGTTGCAGAAAGAGCCCAAATATTCACACAGAAACTCATTTATGGGTCCCCAGTGTAACCGCCCAATGGGTTCACCTTGCCTGCTGCCTAGAGAGAGCCAATTAATCAAGATGAAAATTGCAATGGAGAAAGAGTAATTCATGCAGAACCAGCTGTGTGGGAGACCGGAGTTTTATTTTTACTTAAATCAGTTTCTCCAAGCATTTGGGGATCAGAGTTTTTAAAGATGATTTGGCAGGTAGGGGCTTGAGAAGTGGGGAGTGATGATTGGTCAGGTTGAAGATGGAATCGTAGGGGGTCGAAGTGAATTTTTCTTTCTGTCTTCTGTTCCTGGGTGCAATGGCAGAACTGATTGAGCCAGATTACCAGTCTGGGTGGTGTCAGCTGATCCATGGAGTGCAGGGTCTGCAAAATATCTCAAGCACTGGTCTTAGGTTTTACAGTAGTGACGTTACCCCCAATTTGGGGAAGTTCAGACTCTTGGAGGAGAGGCTGCATAACACCTAAACTGTAATTTCTGATCTTATAGCTAATTTGTTAGTCCTGCAAAGGCAGACTGGTCCCCAGGCAAGAAGGGGGTCTTTTCAGGAAAGGGCTGTTATCAATTTTGTTTCAGAGTCAAACCGTGAACTGAATTCCTTCCCAAAGTTAGTTTGGCCTATGACCAGGAATGAACGAGGACAGCTTAAAAGTTAAAAGCAAGTTGGAGTCAGTTCACCAGTATACAAAATAGCAAACACCAGGCATGTTCTGTTAGAACTGGACATAAAGCAGTTGGATGTCTCTAGGCCACTCTGAGTTGTCTCTCTTTTATTTAGTTCAGTCATCCAACATATTTCTAATGTATACCAGACACTTTTCTAGGCACTGGGTTAAACAAAACTGACAACATCCTTCCTCTTATGCAGTTTACATTCTAGTGAAAGAAAACAGTGAAGAAGTATAATACATATATACATTATTATAATAATGATAATATTAATAACCTAATAATACTGTAAGATAAAAACCATAGAACAGGGTCATCTAATGAGTGGCGCTAGGCTGGGAATAAGTGTTTCAAAAGGTTATTTTGGGTAAGTGCCTTTGAGAAGGTTTATTGTGGACTCGAAGTTGAGGGAATGCACCATGTGGATTTCTGGGAGCAGGGCATTATAGGCAAAAGGAACGGTCAGTTCACAGGTGCTGAGAGAGCAGGGGGTATAGTGGGAAAGCCTATGTGCTGTGGTGGAAAAATCAAGGGTGAAAACACTAGGTCACGATTACTCACCTCTCCCCCCTGCCATACACCCTGTAATAATTTCCAGATTGATGGTTTTTAAACCATTGTTATAGTCTTATGTATTATTTGACAGATGAAGAAACTGAGCCTTAGAGGTTAAGCTACTGGCTCAAGTTCACAGAAATGTAATTTTGTGGGCATGTTCAGCTTTTATAGCACTGCCCTTCTCTTTGAATCTTAAAATCCTATTTTCTCCAAAAGAAATCTTAAAAGAGTTCTGGTTGAGTAACTCATGTTTGCATAACTAATAAATGTTAGAGGTGGGACTAAAATCCAGTTCTCTCTGTTTTTAAGATTGATGTTCCTCTACCTCTCTGGTTTAGATATTTGTCCCTTCTAAAATGCATGCTAAAATTTAATCCCCAATGTGGCAACATCACGAGGTGAGGCCGTTTTTAAAACTTTTATTTTAGGTTTAGGCGTACACGTGCAGACTTGTTATATAGGCAAACTCATGTCACGGGGGTTTGTTGTACAGATTATTTCATCAACCAGGTATTAAGCTTAGTACCCAATAGTTATTTTTTTCTGCTCCTCTCCCACCTTCCACCCTACACCCTCAAGGAGACCACAGTGTCTGTTGTTCCCTTCTTTGTGTCCATGTGTTCTCATCATTTAGCTCTCACTTATGAGTGAGAGCATGTGGTATTTGGTTGTGTATTCCTGGATTAGTTTGCTAAGGATAATAGCCTTCAGCTTCATTCATGTTCCCACAAAAAAATATAATCTCATCTTTTTTGTGACTGCATAGCACTCCATGGTGTATATGTACCACAGTTTCTTTATCCAATCTGTTATTGATAGACATCTAGGTTGATTCCATGTCTTTGCGACTGTGAATAGTGCTGCAATGAACATTAGCATGCATATGTCTTTAAGGTAGAATGATTTATATTCCTCTGGGAATATATCCAGTAATGGGATTGCTAGGTTAAATGGTAGTTTTGTTTTTAGCTCTTTGAGGAATGTCCATATTGATTTTCACAATGGTTGAACTTATTTACACTCCCGAGGTGGGAACTTTAAGAGGTGATTGGGTCATGGGGGTTCTGCCCTTAAGAATAGACTAATCCAAAGCCAAGTGCAGTGGCTCATGCCTGTAATCTTAGCACTTTGGGAGGCTGAGGCAGGAAGTTCACTTGGAGCCGGGAGTTTGAGACCACCCTGGAAAACATGACAAGACCCCAACTGTACAAATAATTTTTTTAAAAAAAATTAGCAGGGTGCAGTGGCTAATGCCTGTAGTCCCAGCTACTCAGGAGACTGAAGTGGGAGGATTGCTTGTGCCCAGGCTTCCAAGGCTGCAGTGACCTAGAATTGTGCCACTGCATTCCAGTCTGGATAGCAGAGCAAGACCCTGTCTCAAAAAAAAAAAAAAAAAAAAAAGAATAGACTATATTCATATATTCATAGATTAATTGATTAATAAATTAATAGATTATGATGAGCGTGGGACTGGTGGCTGTAAAGAAGAGGAAAAAAGACCTGAGCTAACATGCTCAGCTCCTCATCTTGTATAGTCTTGGGACTCTGTAAGAGAGTCCCCACCAGAGAGAAGGCCCTCACCAGATGTAGCCCCTTGTCCTTGGACTCATCAGCCCTATAACTCTAAGAAATAAATTCATTTTCTGTATAAATTACCCAGTTCCAGGTAGTCTGTTCTAAGCAACAGAAAATGGACTAATGGTAACAGACATCTGCCATCTATGTCTCAGGGCCTGCACGTGGGGAGAAAAAAATCTTATGAAATTGACTAATGAATTACACCTAACATGCAACTACAAATGGGCAATGTGAAGTTTAGTAAATTTCCTAGAAAGGAGAATAGTGTTTTGAAGCACACTTTATCACACTGAAGAATCTGTCTTTTAATGACTTACAACGGAGAGAAGAGATCTTTTTAAAATGTGTAAGATGGCTTTGCTTAAAGAGAAGACAATACAAACTCTTTTGAAGTTTTAACTGCTGGTTAGATTCCTTAAGCCAGTGGTTCTCAACTGGAGGCAATTTTGTTTTTCAGGGAACATGGCCAATGTCTAGAGACATTTTCAATTGTCATGATTTGGGGTGGGGAATGCAACTGGTATCTTGTAGGTAGAAGCCAGAGATGCTGCTAAACATTCTACAATGCACAGGACAGCCCACCTCCTATCCTTCAAGGGAATTATCTGATCCAAAATATCAGAGTGCCAAGGTTGAAAAACCTTGTTTTAGCAGACAGGGGAGATTAAGATGTAATTTGGGAACCAGTATGTCTAAATTCAGAAAAGCTGCTACAGTTGGCTACTACTACTTAGTATCCATGGAGGATTGGTTCCAGGACACGACATCCTGCCTTTTCTCCTGCAAATACCAAAATCCCCAGATACCCAAGTCCCTTAGGGGGCCTTCCAAATAGGCAGATAGGGAGGGCTAACTGTATTAGTATTTTGCTTTTAATCAGGGAGAATGATCTAGTTGATTTGCATAAACAAACAGCACTAGCAACATTTCTCAGCAGGGAGGAGGATGATATAGACGGAGGAAGAGTACAAATTTCAAAGCATATAGACATAAAATAAAATTCTGGAGTTGCTCCATATTTTAGCTGTGTGATTACTTCTAAAATTCTCAATGTCTTCGTCTATTAAATGGGAAGTGCACAAAGATGTACTCTGCATTGTTTTGGGATTAAAAAAAATATTTTCACAAAAGTTGAGAACAACGAAACAAATGTTAATTATCTTTGCTGAACACCTGTTCAAATTGAGCAAATAATACTATTAAATGTTGGGGAATGAGGTACAAATTACGGTCTCTGAGTTTCCATGAGAAACTGTGAGAAATGTCCTGAGTCAGATGCAGGTTTTATCTGAGTGAAACCAGACTCAATTTTGATTGGCAGGTGTCAGCTGTTTGACGTATGTTCTACTGATTTCCTACTCTCCCAAATCTTAGAAGAAAGGAGTATTTCACAGAACGAATGCAGGCAATATTTGAAAGACAAAAATCACTTAAGATATTTTTGAGGGCTGGTAACTAAAAGCTTACCTTGGTTGTTTTTTTTCTCTTCTAATTATAAAATAATAAATTCTAGAAAGGGAATTGTACATTGTAGGGTATTTGTGAAATATCATACTACACAAGAAATAAAAATCACTTCTAAGATCAACACATAACAAAAAAATCAGTGTTCACATTTGGGTTTAGAGCTTTGTCTCAGCAGGTGGCTATTTGCTCTCCCTGTTTTAAATAGGTTGATTTCTCCCCGTTTTTCATTCCTGAAAGCCAAAGTAACCATCAGGCTCCCTGTCACTTAAAGAGCAGGAGATTTATTGCATTTAACTGAAAGGGCACTGTTGGAACAGGGACAATGTAGTAAGTTAACTGTAATCAGGGAGGTCCAGACCAGCTCTCCTGACCTCCCAGGTCATTTCTTATCTGTTCCTGTTGCTTGGTCATCAGCAGTTGGGACTCTGTTCACAGAAATGCTGCTGGAGAAAAGGCTCAGCAGGGATCAGCTTTCAGCTGGTTGCGTGTCACAGGCTGGGTGACTACTGATTTTTTATGAGACCTGTTTTATGCTATCAGCTTTACTTTTCCACAGACAGAGGAAAGCATGTCAAGTAATTACTCCTTCAATAACTTATAGCAAAGAGGTAAAGTGAAATAAGCTTTTGGTTGGAACTCAAACACAGCCAAGAAGTACTAGAAGACAAAATTCCACTTCAGCCAAGGGTAGGATATTGGGGTCAATATATGTCTTTGTTCCTTATTTTTGGCTCTAAGGAAGTATTTAGTTTTCAGCATAGGAAACAGAGCCATGTCCTGGTTTTCAGGGCTCCAATTCCATGGGCCATGGCCTCTGTGTGTACACAAGGGTCACACTGTCTCAAAGGGTCTATCTTTTTTCTAACACCATGATGATTGTGTGTTTTAAGAGGCCTTTTTAGTTTTTTGTTTGCTCATTTTGTTTTCAAGACAGTCTCATGAATACATGTTACATATAAACACATGCATTTTAAACATAATCAGAATATATAATTTGGTGGTAATTATCATTGCAGTTTTAGACTACAACATATTTTATATTAACATAGGAAATCCTCCAATATTTCTTAACCAAGAGCTAACTTCAAATGTAATAATGGGAAACTTTCTATTTAATTAAAATACATACTTTCTGGCTAAAGAATAAAGTTTCTTCTTTTTCTTTTTTGAAAATAGGTTCTATGATAATATAGGTATCATATAATTTCCCCTGTATTCAGTCCATTGTAACTTAACAAAGAGAAACTTTGCCCTTGAATTTGAGGAATGTATTTCCTCCAGAGATAAACTTGTATAATGTTTGTTTAAGAACCCAGGAGTTTAATTTATAATTCCCCATTATATTCGGCAATTGTCAGAGTGGAAGGCAATAGCAGATTTAACAGTAGGGGGAAGGAGTGTGAAAAACTGATGTTATTGGCATTAAACTTTAAAACGTTTTATAGGTGCATGATTTATATTAGAATGTGGCATTGGTGGCATCTTGGGTTTCCCTGCAAGTGCTACCTTTGGGGCAGTGGGGTGTACTTTAGGGGAATTAGTTTACTCTACTTTGTTCAAAATGATCATGAACCCTGCACATTTTATTTGTTAAGGCACTGATATAGGAGCAGAGTTTAAAGTAAGAGTTTTTACTTTACTGTTTTTCTATGTGAATTAAGTAATTAAATTTTAATATGAATTAAAAAGTACAAAATTCCCAGTTTTATAGCTTGGAAAAAATTAACTTCACCCATATCAAGAAAGAGAATATTAACAATACTTTAAAATACCCTTCATGATTCCTCCCTGTCACTAACCCTTCTTCCCCAATGATAACTTCTGTCCTAATCTCTAAAACCACAGATTAGCTTTGTCTGTTTTTGAATTTGATTTGATATGAATAAAATCAAGTGTTATATTCTCCTTCGTGTCTGCGTTTTTGGTCTCATTGTTTCGTTTGTGAGATTCATCCATGTTTCTGTATGTAGCATTAGGTAATTTATTTTAATTGATGTATGGCACATGTAATAAAATGTCATAATTTAGTTATTTGTTCTTTAGTTAATGAATATGTTCGTTACCTGCAAATTTTGCCTATTATGAACAGTTCTGTTTTCTACCAGCACTTTAAAAACACCAATATTTCTGCAGAAATATAAAGCTATTAGTCTTTTTCTTTATGAAAAAGTTTAAAGGTTTTCTTTATTTTTTGTTTTGATCAGTTTTGCGAAGATGTATTAGTTCTGCTTTTCTGTGTATTTATGCTGCTTGAGGTTGATAATGCTTGATATCTGTTGCTTAATATCATTCTTCAGTTCTGGAAAATTTTTGGCTATTATTTATTTTAAATTGCTTCTGCACATTCTCTTTCTTTCCTTTTTAGGTTTTTCATTACACATATATTAGTCCTTTTCATGCCCCTTTACTCTATTTTATTTATATTTCATCCATTTTCCCCTTTGTAGTTTAAGGATGGTTTTACTGACATTTTTCCAAATCACTAATCTATTCACCTGTGTCTAATCTGCTGTTAAACCCATTTTACTGAGTTCTGAAATTCAATAATTGTTAGGTCCACATTTATAATTTCCATTTGATTCTTTTATAGATTCCAGTTCTCTGATGATATTCTTTATCTTGCTACTTATTTTTGAAGATATTAATAAGCTATTTAAGTCTTTGCTTGATAGTCATAATACCTGGATCACCTGTGAGTCTCTTGCTATGGTTAGTATTTTTTCTTTTAGTCCTTTCTCTTGGGATTTCTTTTAATATTTCTATTAATATTTCACTGAATGATGGTTATTGGCCACATGAAATTGAAGAGGCTGTACCTGTTTCTGGGCAGGATTATAATCTCTGTAGAGACTTATCTTTTTATAACTCGTCCTTACTTCCAGGGTTTGGTCTTTTAGGGTTTCCTAACTGAAAGCCTGAGGTATTTATAAGTGCCTTTATCCCTTGTTGGGACTTTTCACCAGCTTTTGTAGTCTCATCATTATGAAACTGCTTGTCAATTCTTCTGCCTCTTGGTTCTCATTTTTGTGAAACTTTTCTTGACCTATGTCCATACAAATTAGTGCAAAACTCAAGGGAGAAAATTGAGTAGAATTTGGGCTTATCTCAGTTTGTCATCTCTCCAGATCTTAGTCCCTCAAGTTTGGCTGCCTTGATAGCTCTCATGACTTCAAGTCAATATTCAGAGAGCTTTATCTGCTGCATGCCAGTCCACCATTACTGGAAAGGAAAATTCAAGATTTAAAAAATATATTCGTATTTCATCATCAGCTTCTATCTCATAGTACTAAACAGAATTGCAATTTTACCTTTATCTTCATGGTGCTTTGAATAATATATATCTCCCCCATTAGACAGAAATTCCAAGAGGAAAAAATCCATGTGTGGTTTTGTGCATCACTGTGTCCCAAGTAACTAGTACAGTGCCTGATGCAGAGTATGGAATCAAATAGTATATGAATGAAAGAATGATTATGGAGTTTTTGAATGTATGGTGTGGATAGAATGAAACAATAATTTCAAGTAGCAGGAAAATAATAAAACCTTCACTCAAAACAAAAGAGGTAACCAAGTCATTAGGAAACATATAAAGTTGTCTTATGAGATGGAACTTAAAATGATGGCCTCAGACAGTGATGTGAAATGAGAACAATAATTTATTCCAGCCTTTAGGAGAACTTATAGGCAGAGAAAGTATTATTAAAGGCTCTGATAATTTAAATATCTGGGCTTCAGAATATTTATGAGGACTAAACAAGATATTGCTTTGAAAATTTCCACTGCAGTGCTTAGAGAATATAATAGCTATTCAGCCCCAACACCTATTATATTCTATTGGTTGGGTTGCCACTGGCCATTTCCAAGTAGTGAATACTAACTTTTGAAACTCTGTGTACTTAAAATTTTCATACTCCCTATTTTTACAGGACAAAGTATTGTTGATTAGAGACTCTCTTATAATCTCATGTTTGAAAGGGACTTTGGATACCATCAATATAAGATGAAATACACTGGGGGCATATAGACTCCCAGAGGGTTATAGTTAAAAACAAATAAGTGGAAGTTCTATTTTTTTTTTTTTTTTTTTTTGAGACAGAGTCTCGCTCCGTCTCCTAGGCTGGAGTGCTGTGGCGTGATCTCGGCTCACTGCAATCTCCAGCTCCCTGGTTCAAGCTATTCTCCTGCCTCAGCCTCCTGAGTAGCTGGGATTACAGGCACGCGCCATCACGCATGGCTAATTTTTGTATTTTTTTAGTAGAGATGGAGTTCACTATGTTGGCCAGGATGGTCTCGATCTCCTGACCTTGTGAGCCGCCTGCCTTGGCCTCCCAAAGTGCTGGATTACAGAAGTGAGCCACCACGCCCGGCTGGAAGTCCTATTTTATAACTTTGGCATTGGGATTTTTTAGAGCCAGAGAAAAATTAAATTTGCTAACTTTGTTTAAATGAATCAATAGTAAGTAGAATATTTCATACAAGATGGTCCAAGTTAAAAATAAAAAACATTGTTTTTCAAATTCTAATTATCATTGATCCCTTGCAAGTTAAATCAGAGGTTAAAAAATTATCTTAGAATGTCAAACAGCATAGCATTTTGCTAGAGCTGGGCATCAGCACCTTATTTCTTTAATTTTGAAAGGAGAAGATTATTCAGTGCATTGTGTTGAGTGAACACTAAGTGCCTGGCTCTGTCCTGGGCTTTCAGGATATAGCCAATTTAGTAGAAGACTGTGTTTCACCTGAAGCATTACCAGGTACCCCACATGTCATGGGAGGGACCCAGTGGGAGGTAATTGAATCATGGGGGCAGGTTTTTTTTCATGCTGTTCTCATGATTGTGAATAAGTCTCATGAGAGCTGATAAAAAAAAAAAAAAAAGGCAGTTCCCCTGTACATGCTCTCTTGCCTGCCACCATATAAGACGTGCCTTTGCTCCTTTCTCGCCTTCCGCCATGACTGTGAGGCCTCCTCAGCCATGTGGAACTGTGAGTTCACTAAACCTCTTTTTCTTTATAAATTACCCAGTCTCAGGTATGTCTTTATTAGCAGTGTGAGAACAGACTAATACAAGGGATGAATGAAATCATGCGTTAACGTTAATCCTTTAAGAAATGGAAGCTGTTGTTTCTTCTTAGATGTGACTTTGGACCTGATTTATTGGGAATGAAAAGCGTAAGTAAAAGAAGATATGCTGAATGACAACCTTGCCCTCCCCAACCCTATAAAAAAAGCACATTGACAAAGCAACACCGTTTTCAGTTTTTAGAACTGCTACCTTTTTCCCGCACTTTTATTCAGAAGAGGTGTTATTGCTGGAACATCCTTGCCAAAATGTTAGTGGTCCTTGACAAGCACCATTAGGGGAAACTCCACCAAGCACAGTGTGCTCAGCAGGGGTCCACAGTAACTCCTCAGCTTGCATTGTTTTTCAACACATGCCCCAGAGGCAAACAATCTGTGCAGTAGGTTAGTCCTACCTACACGTCATCTACATAAGTGACATAAGATATATGCAATAATTACCAGGGGGAAAATATGGATACGTAACAGACTACATGAAATTGTTATTTCCAATTATAGGTTCCTTGTAAGATGGTTAGAGCACCTGATAGCAAGTGGATACTAAGAAAATGTAATCAGTCTTTTCCCTTGTGTCTGAAATATTCTCTTTTGCTCACCTACTGCCATATCAATTTCTCTGTGACCAAACAGAAGAATATAACCCAATTTCACAAAGACAAAAACAATTAATAGTGAACTTTATTTTTCCCTGAGTGTAAACTTTTATACACACAAAAAAACTTAGCCTTCTAAGGAACTATTATAAGGCATCTGCCTACTTGATCTATATATTCTGTTCATATAATGAGAGAAGATTCCAGTTGACTTCATGATAGAGTTCCTACCATGTGCAGGGAATAGTAATATCAGGTCTGGAATGCAGAAACTAATAAGACAAAGTTTTTTTTCCTCAAAGAGCTAAAAGAGTAGTGTCAGATACATGCACAAATATGTGTGAACAACAATGTGAACAAATATGCACAAATATGTGTGAACAAGGGATGGGGTAGCGAGTCCACGAAGAGGAGAGGAATGAGAGGTCATTTACTATTATGACCAGATTTGGAATATCTCATATTCACAGATATTAAAATCTACTAGGAGTATAATAAGAAGTAGTTTGTGTAGGGGTTGATTGGGATCCTGCTTATATGGCCTTAAGCAAATTTCAGAGACTGAGGCGACAGTTGCCACTAGAGAGTAGGATGAGCTTTAATCAGAGAGAAGAAAAATGATGGTCCAGTAGTTGGAGCACAAATGTGGATTCCCTCATCACAACTAATAGGCTGTGGGAAAATGGTTGGTCTACACTGGAGAGGAGTTGAGTAAGAACCTCATTTCTGTTAAAATAGAAGACAGAGAAAGCCATTTGTGAAGTTTAGAGGTTGAGGAGGATTTAGAATATAAGACTTCGAGTTACAGAAAAAAGAGTTAGGGAAGAAAAGCGAGTTATAGAAGAAAATAATTTACTGGGAAGGTTACCCTGTTTGATGACTAAGAATTACTGTGATGAAAGGGATCACAGGAAATGATTAACTTTCTACATCTTAAAGTATTTTGCTGTCAAACTGACTTAGGCTCAGGTTCAAGGTCCTAGGTAGTAATTTTGGTTTGGTCTCAGAGAACGCTGTAACAAAGTTTATAGCAGGCTGATGGGTTTCCTGTCCTTGATGATAGTTATCTTTCAGCATAAAGAGCAACATCAGTGGCCCTGGTTAGGAAATTTTGGAAAGTGACTGATTCTGAACAAATCTTAAGTTGTTTGGAGCAGCTCCATGAAAACTTCTCAGAGTTATTTGAAACAAGGCAGTGGCTTTTTCACAAAGAACAGCATACGCATGGAAGAAAAAAAGAATTCAGTGAGACTCGCCAACATTTTCTGACTCTTGTAATATATAAACACATCTTTGTGAATGGAGAAATAGTGAATTGACATCATTAAGATATTATCAAGTAGATTCACCAGTATTTTGTCATCAAGTGAAGATACATGGGAAAACACCATATGAAGGGTTGCAGGTCAACTGTTTCTTTGCTCTCAGATTCATTGCCTTCCTTTCCCTTGCTTTATTATTTTGCCACAGGTTAGTGCATTTACTTTGCTTCCTGGCTTCCAATTGGGTTTGGGCTGTGGGAGGCACTGGCAGAATACTGGAGAGTAAGAGAAGAGGACAACTGGGATGTCTTTCCTTCCTTTCTGTTTCTGATGTCATCTGCATGAGGGATTGGGTCTCCTCTTTGGTTCTGATATAGGAGTTAAGAAGAATTTACTTAGGCAGATAAGGCACGGGAGTCCTCAGTAAGGTTTTCCTTTTAATAAAAAGCAGCCCCCAAATAATTTTCTTTTCTAACAAAGAGCAGCTTGTTAAATTAAGCTGCAGACATAGACAAGCAAGCTGGAAACTTGCACAGGCAAATACCGGCAGTTGTGCCAATAGGAAAAGCCTAACTGGGAACAGCCATGTTAAAAATCGTGGCTCCGGCCGGGCACAGTGGCTCATGCTTGTAGTCCCAGCACTTTGGGAGGCTGAAGCCGGTGGATCGCTAGGTCAGGAGTTTGAGACCAGCCTGGCCAACATGGTGAAACCTTGTCTCTACTAAAAACACAAAAATTAGCTGGATGTGGTGGCGCATGCCTGTAGTCCCAGCTACTCAGGAGGCTGAGGCAGGAGAATGGCTTGAACCCGGGAGATGGAGCCAAGATGGCAACACTGCACTCCAGCCTGAGTGACACAGCGAGACTCCGTCTCAAAAAAAAAAAAAAAAAAGGCAGCTCCATCTTCTCTTTGCCAGCCACATGTACAGTAAGGAGCAGATAAGATGGTGCTGGCCAAGTAGAAAGCCTATTTGCATAATAATAAGATTAGGGTAGGCGCACTATGTAAACTCACACCTGATTGAACCAATCTGTTGGCCCTATGTAAATCAGACACCACCTCCTCAAGCCTGCCTATAAAATCTACTGTGATCCCTTGCAGGTAGGCTTTTTCCTTTCCGATGCCTCTCCCTTGCAACAGAGAGGGAGAACGGCTCTCCTCTTTCCTTTCTTCTGCCCATTAAGCTTTCCGCTCCTTAACCCATCCACATGTGTCGGCGTCGTTATCTTCTTGGTCCGAGATGACAAACCCCAGGTATTTACCCCAGACAGTGATGCTGCTTCAGTTCCATCTCCCACTGGAAAAACCTTCCCTCTATGGTACCATAGTTTCCCCTTACCCATGGCGAATACATTCCGATACCCTCAGTGGATATGTGAAACTACGAGTAGTACTGAACCCAATTGCTGTCAATCGAATATATTTCTTCCACTCACACATTTAATGTCTTTTCTATCATAACTAAGCACTTATCACACACTGTGGCCATAAGTTTTGCATTTGAGGTGCAACAGCAAAACTAACACAAATTTCTCTTTTCTTCTTCACAATTTTATGGCTAGGAGTTTCATTCTTAGTGTGGACATTGGAAACCTCAGCATAGATTTTTTTTCCCTTTTCTTAAGAACTTTCACCTTTTCACTTAAAGGAAGCACTTTACAGCTTCTCTTCCGCATATCCAAATTACCAGCATCACTACTCTTGCGGTTTCGGCCCATTATTATGTAAAACAAAGGTTAATTCAACAAGTGCACTGCTATACCAACAGGCTATCTGATAACCCAGAGGGCTCCCTAAGTGACTAACAGGAAAGTAGCACAGACCATGTGAATAAACGGGCAAACAAAAGGAAGATTCATGAGCTGGGTGGGATGGTAATGAACACCCTGAGGTTTCATCACTGTGCTCAAAATGGTGTGCAATTCAAAATTATTAAATGTTTATTCTGGAATTTTTAATTTAATATTTTCAGACTGCAGTTGACCTTGGGTAACTGAAACCACAGAAAGGAAACCCATGAATAAGGGGGGACTACTATACTGATACCTTTGCTATAGTTTTCACTCCCGGGATGTGCTTGGCTTCTAGGCTCTAAATCACCAATTCCTCCTGTCATTGCACAACCCTGGTGTGACCGCACCTTCCTGCTCTTGCTAATCTCTGGGTCACCTCGCCATTATCTTCGGCTCTTTATTTTTTCTAACACCTAAATAACCAATTTCCTTGAATGCACTTCCTCCGTTTGAAAGACATAGAAAGATTTCTTATTTATTTTCTTTTTTTTCCTGACATAGCCTCACTGTTCCAGAGGGCAAAATTCCATTAAAAAAAGATTAAACAAAGATAAAGAATAACAGGAGAAGCAAATTTGAAGTAAAAAACAAAAATAAAACAAAACAAGATTATTGGAACAAAATGCCTCGATTGCAATTTTCCATGGTGAGGTATGGGAGCAGGTGAGTGGTGGATGTAGGTTAAAGCCCTTTCCTGAAATGGCTTTGGTGACTTGTGTATTTCCAGATGCATAAGCCTCTTACAATCACCTCCCTTTCTTTAATTAAAAATAAATTAGACCTTTAAAGCCTCGTATAATTAAAGTTAGTTTAGTTCAAGTGCACACAAGTTTTTACCATGTGTTTGCTAATTTGTTTAGGCCTTTTTTTTTTTTTTTTTTTTTTGGCAGGGACTATAGGCTATTTGGAAACTGGAGGCAACCCTGGTTTTTGAGGCAACCTTCTCTGTATCGGGAAGTCTTTCTTTATTTGAGGTTTTTAAATCTCAGCATCTGCTCATAACCTTCAGAAGTCAGCCTTTTTTGATGAGTGCTCTAGGAAAATAAAGACAAATCACCATGCGGTTGAAAATAATGACTTGATGTCAAAGAATACAGGGACAATGACAATTGCCTTGGACACTCAGAACAGCTTTTTACTGCTCCCTAATACCGTCCGGAGTTTCCTGGGTGATTGTCTTCATTTCTGTGCCATTAGCCTTCTGCTTTAAGTAGTGGCAGTGGGTATTTTACAGGAAGAGAGACTCCCTGATGGGAACAAGCAAACACTAGATTTTCATACAGGGACAGAATACTGATGCCGTGATACTTTATAAAACCATTAAGCATCATCCCTGGCTGCTACGACTCAGACTGAATCAGCAGTCCCTGCATCTAACACCAGAAGGTGACAGAAACACCATGAAACCTGTAGATTCTGAACGCAGGCAGCGAAGGTCATTCAACAAGCAAAGTTTAGTTAGTACCTTGGATACTATAGTCACATGTTTGGAAGTCAAAATTGCTGAAACTCTCTATTAGCCTCTGAAGATCTAATGACTACATATTTCCCCCCCACAATTAATACTTTAGATGAAACAAAAATCAGAAAGGTGGCTAACAAATCTAATCCCTTTTTAGTCCGAATTAATAAGCTTTTACTGTATTAGGAACTTATGATACAAAAGTTATTTTATAAGCTACTAAGTTCTAATCTGCTTGAAAGTAGAATCTCTTCCTAACCTTACTCTAGCCTCTTCTTCTTATGCTCTGCCTCTAACAAATCTCTAGCCCGCAACCTCCTCCTGTTTCAGCTTAGATGGCCCCCTCCTGACACAGTCATTTTAATTTCCATCTAATAGTTTCCTAAATTTCTTCTTATGCCTCAGCTACATTCTTTGCTAGTGCTTTGGCTGGTTATATTTTCATACAAATTAATACTGTGAGTCTCAATTTTTTTTTTTTTTTTGAGACGGAGTCTCTCTCTGTCACCCAGGCTGGAGTGCAGTGGCATGATCTCGGCTCACCGCAAGCTCTGCCTCCCAGGTTCACGCCATTCTCCTGCCTCAGCCTCCCGAGTAGCTAGGACTACAGGCGCCTGCCACCACGCTTGGCTAATTTTTTTTTTTTATTTTTAGTAGAGATGGGGTTTCACCGTGTTAGCCAGGATGGTCTCAATCTCCTGACTTCGTGATCTGCCCGCCTAGGCGAGTCTCTATTTTTTAAAACAACGCTCAAATGACTCATTATCAAGTCATTTGTATATACCTCACAGATTATTTATTTGGGGGTATTTTAAGTGTATGTTTGCCTAACTGGCCCCCGTGCAGTCTCCCCATAAATCTTTGGATTAAATGAAAATTCATTTATTTCTGTATCTCCAGTGCCCTATACAATGTCTGACAGGTAGTAAAGGTTCAATCACGATTTTGTTTTGTTTTAAGCAAATATTTGTTGAGTAAATAGATGATGGATGGGCAGAGGAAAGACTTGGCTTTTAACAAAAGAGGATTGTTGGGAAATTTAATGATTCAGGAAAGGACCGTCTATCTTTCACAATGCCACCAGTGATTTTTCTAAGGCAGTTTCACAGTCCTTTATCCAAACTTCTTTGGAGTAGTTGTAATTTAGGCTTCAGAACTTAGAAGATGGGGGCAGTTTTAGAAAGGTAATATGAAACATATATGTGTTACATAGTATGGATCAGCAAGAGTGGGATAATGTCCCATAATCAAATAAATTAACATTTCTATATTAAAAGAGATAAACACTAACAATAAATAAAAATTTAAAATAGGCTTATATCAATTCAAGTGCGGCTTTGTAGGCAAACGAGTTTACTGTGAATTTATGGAAAAACAAACAAACAAACAAAAACCATCTGTTTTGAGAGCCTCTTGAATTTTGGAATGGTGGGTAAGAGAGCACCTGAGAGCACACTCAATCATATAAGAAATTTTCCATTGCTTATTGCAGAAGTTGCAAACTGTCGGCCTGGATCCGAAATCGTGTGCACAGACAAGGTTTTCTTTGCCCTGTATAAAGAGAGAGTCTTGTGTTTAAATAAATAAGTAAATAAATAGTAGGTAAAGTTGAAAAATTAGAAAATTTCATGTTAAAAAATTATACTTTGAAAATTTCAAGTGTTTGTTAACATTAGATCTTAATCCAATTCCTGAGCAATTTAATTAACTTTGTTAGTATTAGTTTCTTCATCAAAACAATAAGAATGGTAATAGCTTTCATGTAGGTTCTTTTTGAAGATTAATTGAGAAAAGCACACTGAAATTTTAGTGGAGTCTAATTATTCAACAATGGTTACTGTTGTTTCATTATTGTTGTTTAAGTGAAGTCTTTAGTCAGTTTCCCATCTTGTTTTATGTCACAGACTTTACATAAGCTATAATTTTTGTATGACTCTTGGCATAAACTGTAGGTGTGTTGGAGCATGTGAGAAAAATGCATTTTCTTAAATTGAGGTAATTATGATGATGAAATAAAACGAAAATTAAGTAAAGTTTTAAAATACTGAACATAAAGATTAAATGAGAAGTTGGACTTGCTTTTGTTAATGTAACTATTTATTTATTTGTAATACTTTTTCTTTGGAGATAACTGTAGATTCACATGCAATGTAAGAAATAATACAGAGAGATCGTGAGTACCCTTTTACCCAGTTTCCTCCAATAGTCACTTCTTGCAAAACTATAGGACTGTATCTCAACCTGGATACTGATTTGATGCAGTCTGGATGCAGAACAATTTATCATTTTGAGCTTTCACATAGTCAAGCCTACTTCTCTACCATCTAACCTCCTCTTGAGTCACTGGCAACCACCACACTGTCTTCATTTCTATAATTTTGTGATTTCAAAAATGTTATATAAATGGAATCATACAGTATACAACCTTTTGGGAATGGCTTTTTTTTCACTGAGCATAATTCTCTGGAGAGTCACCCAGTTTGTTGCACATATCAGTAGTTTGTTCCCACTTACTGTTCAGTAGTGTTCCTTGGTCTTGGGCGTACTACAGTTTGTTTAACCTCTCACCCATTGAAGGACATAATGTTGTTTCCAGAGCTTGGTCATTAAAAATAAAGTTCCGATGAACATCTGTCAACAGGTTTTTGTGGAACCTGTCTTAATTTCCCTGGGATAAATGTCCAGGATTGCAAATGCTGGATTGTATTGTAGTTGTGTGGTTACATGTTAAGAAACCACCAAACTGTTTCCAGAGTGGCTGTACCATTTTACATTCCCACCAGCAATGAATGATGATCCAGGTTCTTCACATCCTTGCCAGTATTTGGCATTGTCACTACGTTTTGTTTTGGCCATTCTGATAGTTGTGTAGTGATACTGAACATTGCCTTAGTTTGCAAGTTCCCTGATGGCTTATGGTGTTGAACATCTTCGCCTGTGTATATTTGCCACCACTTTATTATTTAATCACCACCACCAAAACCACCATTGCCATTAGTTAATCATTTCATTAGTGAAATGTCTCTTCAAGAGTTTTATCCGTTTTCTTATTGGACTGTGTTGTTTTGCCTATTGCATTTTGGGAACTCTTTATATACTCTAGATAGCAGACCTTTGATGGATTGTGTGGTTTGTGAATATTTCTCCCACTCTCCAACTTGTCTATTCATCTTCTTAACAGGGTCGTCTGTGGAGGAAAAGTTTTAAATTTTGATGAAGCTCAATTTATTGATTTTTTAAAATAGATTGTGCTTTGGGTGTCAAGTCTATAAACTATTTGCCTATCCCTAGACGTTAAAGACTTTTCTCCTAGGTTTTTTCTTTTTTCAAAAAGTTGTATAGGTTTACCTTTTACATTTAAGTCCATGATTCATTTTTATTTAATTTTGTATGAAATGTGAGACTTAGGTCAAGATTGATACACTTATTCCTTCCTTCCATCAATCTTCCCTCTCTCCCTCCCTCCCTCCCTCCCTCCCTTCCTTCTTCCCTTCCTCCCTTCTTTCCTTTTTTTTTTTTTGCCCATTGATGTCCAGTTTTTCTAGCACCCATTTGTTGAAAAAAACTTTCCTCTATTACATTACTTTTGTACTTTCATAGAAATATCACTTGATCATATTTGTGTGGGTGAATTCTGGGGCTCTCTGTTCTGTTCTATTGACCTGTGGCTCTATCTCTTGGCTTGTATCACATAATCTTGAATACTGTAGCTAAATATTGTCTTAAAATCATAGAATGATCTTTCCAAATACACTTTCTTTTTAATAATTATTTAAGCTATTCCAATTCATTTGTCTTTCCATATACATTTTAGAATAATATTTTCTATATCTACAAAATATTTGCTGATATTTTCAATGGGAATTGCATTAAACCTGTATATACATTTGGGGAGAAATAGTACCTTTACAATGTTGAGTCGTCCTTTCTTCTTTTATTTAGATCTTCTTTGATTTCCTTCATCAGTATTATATAGTTTTTAGCATACAAGTCCTGTACTTATTTTGTTTGATTTACACCTAAGTGTTTTATTTTTTGAGTGATGTAAGTGGTATTGTATTTTCAATTTTGGATATCAAAATTTTCATTGCTAGTTTGTAAAAATACATTTTTTGACATTTACATTATTCATATGACCTTGCTGAGCTTATTAGTTCTAGGAGTTTTTGTAGGTTCCTCATGTTTTCTACATAGGCCATGATGTCATCTGAAAATAGAGGCAGTTTTATTTCTTCCTTTCAATTTATATGTATTTTCTTTTCTTTTCTTGTTATACTGATTAGAATTTCTAGACTGTTGAAAAAGAGTAGTGAGAGTGTCCATCTCACATTGTTCCTACACGTAGAGGGAAGCACTCAGGTTTTCACTGATAAAAATAATAATAAGTAAGTTTTTCTGATAGGTGCTTTTAATGAGTTGAGGAAGTTTCCTTCATATATTTTAGAGCTTTTATAAATACATGTTTAATTTTGTCCAGTTCTTTTTCTTTATTAAGTGGTGTGATCATATGGTGGATTACATTGATAGATTTTAAACCAGCCCTGCATCCCTGGAATTAACCCCGTTTGATCACGATGTACACTTTTTAAAAAAATATATTGCCAAATTCTATTTTGTTAAGGATTTTTGAATTTATATTCATCAAGAATAGGGGTCTGCAGGTTTTTGTTTTGTTTTGTTTGGTACAGCCTTATACAACATTTACAACAAAAATTTGGGCAGTGTTTCCCCCTTTTCTACTGTCTGGATAAGATTGTGTAGAAATGTTAGTTTTTCTTTAAATGTTTGGTAGAATCCTCCAGTGAGCCCATCTAGATCTGGAAATTTCTATTTGGAGACTTTTAACATTACAAATTTGAGGAAGTAGTCCATTTTATCTAAGTTGTCAAATTTGTGTGTAGTTGTTTGTAGTATTTCATTGTTATCTTTTTGATATGTGCAGGACTTATATTCTTGTTTCATTCCTGACATTGGCAATTTATGTCTTCTCTTCTTTTTTCTCTGCTAATCTTGCTAGAGTTTTGTGGATATTATTGATATTTTCAAAGAGCCAACTCTTTGTTTCATTGATTATGTCTATTGTTTTTCTGTTGTGAATTTAATTGATTTGTGCCCTTGTCTTTATTATTTCCTTCTTGCTTTGGGGTTATTTTGCTTTTAAGGTTCTTGATGTGGGAGCTTGGATTATTGATTTAAGACTTTTCCTGCATCTTTTGACATTTATGGATTTCTAGCTTCTTTAGCTCCAAACCAAGAAGTGCCTTGTTACTGCTGGATGGAGATAAAAGTCCTCGTTCCTTACCTGGCCTCCTTTGATACCCCTGGATGCGGTTGTTGGGGCACCTTTATACCGTCTTGCAAGGGTGGAAGTCTTGGCTTCCCTGTTGAAGTTGGAGGACCAGTCCAAACTGAGCCTACTCTGTTGATAACAAAACATTGAGTTACCTTATAGGTATAACAGAGCCCAAAACTGCGAGTCATGCAGCCCAGGCATGAACAATGAAAAACAAACAAACAAACAATAACAACAACAACAAAAACACCTGTGACCTCTAACAACACCCAGAACCAACAATTTCCCTCTCAGAACCAAGAAGATTAGGATATGACCAGAAGTTCAATGCTGGAACTCTTTCAGAAGCAAGTGTTCCATTGGCCTGGAAGATTCAGAGCTAAAATCTGCCTCAACAAATCTTACTGTAAATGGTCAAATTTAAAGGACTTCAATCAGATTCAGCCAAGCCATCATCCTTAAATCCTTTGCTCTATGATCCTTTGAAACTTGCCTCAGACACCAAATTGAGGAGACAGATTTGAGTCTGACCCCTATCTCCTTGTGGGTTGGTTTTGCAATTAAACTTTTCTTTTCTCAAAAGCTAGTACCACAGTTATTGGCTTATGTGTGCATCAAGAAATGAGACCACTTGCTTGATAACAACATTTGCTTGCATGACTGGGAGTGTGTGGCCAGGCCACACTTTCATCAGTGGTGTGACCAAGACAACTTAGTGTTTCCCTCTCCTTGACCAAATTTTAGACAGGCTTTTTTCCTGCCTTTATGCTACTGGCCTCCCTCTCCTTAGAGCATTTACTTTAAAAAACTTGTAATACTTTTCTCTGCCTCTCTGAGATGTACATTTTTTAAAAAGCCTTTTGACAGTTTTACAACCCAGAAATCTTTCTTCAGGACCTGGGGACCATCTCTTTGAAAGGTAAACTTGGAGGGAGATTTTACATGGATCTCCAGATCTCTGGTGGAGGAATGGGAGCAGGAGACCTTCCATAGGCACCAATTAGCAAACACAGATGGCCTAATTCCAGAGAAGAACACTTGCAAATTCAGGAATAATTCAATGTGCTCTACAGGTTCTGTTGATTAACCTCTTCTCAACATGCTGCATTATGTTTCTACTTTCTCACCCCAGTGCTTAAAAACCATCATGCTTTTTGTTTAAGTGGAGGTGAGTTTAGTTCTTCTGCCTGTATTGGTCTGTTTTGCATGGCTGTGAAGGAATACCTGAGACTGGATAATTTATAAAGAAAAGAGGTTGTTTTGACTTACGGTTCTGCAGATTGCACAAGAAGCCTGAGGCCGGCATCTGCTTCTCATGAGGCCTCAGGAGGCTTTTACTCATGGCAGAAGGTGAAATGGAAACAAGCATGTCACAAGGTGAGAAAGGGAGCAAGAGAGAGAGGGGCAAGGAAGAGAGGAGGAGGTGCTATGCTCCTTTAAACAACCAGCTTTTTTGTGAACTAACAGAATGAGAATTCACTCATTACTATGAAGAGAATGCCAAGCCATTCAGGAAGGATCTGTCCCACCCTTCCCATGACCCAAACACCAGGCCCCACCTCCAACACTGGGGATCACATTTCAACATGAGATTTGGAGGGGACACACATCCAAACAATATCAGTCCCCTATTGGAATAGTCATGAGTAACTGTTTGTTTAGCAGAATGTTTACTTTTAACAAGTGTGTGATTGGAGTGGTGTGATTACTGTCTAATGGTTTTTGTCTTGCTCAGATGCCCCTTTCCTGGTCTGCTGGCTGGAGAGAGTGGGAACTTCTTCAAGCTTTTTTGTTTGTCTGCACCTTTTGGCATCTCTGGATTTCTGGTTTCTTCAGCCCCAAACCTGGCATATATGAGCCAAAAAGAAAAGCCACAGAACTCACTACTGTGTTGTTCCTCAAGTCTCATGATCTTTAGTCAGTCTGCCTCCTTCTCTCCACTATTCAAAGTCTTCTGTTTGTTTTAAACATATTGTCCAGGGTCAGTCCAGGCTGCTATAACAGAATATCATAGACTGAGTGGCTTAAACACAGAAATTTATTTTTCACAGTTCTGAAGGCTGGGGAATCTGAGATCAAGGTGTTGGCTGATCAGGTGTTGGGCGAGGGTCTCCTTTTTTGTTTGCAGATGGCTGTCTTCTTGTATCCTCACATGGCAGGGAGCAGAGAAAGAACCAAGTTTTCTCATGTATCCTCTTATAAGGGCACTAATCCCATCATGAGCCCACCACACTTATGACCTCATCTGACTTTATTACCTTCTGAAGACTCCACTTCCTGATACCATCCCAGAGTTTCAACATATGAATTCCGAGGGACACAAATATTCAGTGCATAGTTGTTGTACTTGGAGGAACAGAGGGGAAAACCCCACCTCTCTGCTTCATTATTCCAGAAGTGAAATTCCTAACTCTTTATTTTTTTTACATTGCTTTTTTTCTTCAGATAGCTACTTGACCTCTTCAAACTCTTGGAAGTTGTCATTAAGAGAGGAACTTCATTCACATAAGTGATAATGTAAATTTTTTTATAGTCATTCAAAAATTTGTGGCACTTGACATTACATTTAAGGAATCAAACTGCTTTGTCTTATCTTTCATAGCTAAATGTAATGTTGAAACAAGTTATCATAATGGGAATGGGTTTAGAATTTAATCAAACTTTTTCATGTCAAATATTTCAAAACCCTGATGAAGCCATAATTTGCAGAGTATGTCCGTTTTACTAAAACAGTCATCTGGAAATTAGCTTGTATGCTGCAAAAACAAACAAACAAAACAAAATAAATGGACAGAAATAAAAGAAATATGCGAAGACAGTTTTTGCCCTGCCTCCTGGAGCTACTCCTCTTCAAAGTCCCTGCTTGGCTTGGTGATCTTTTCCCCAACATCAACAGACCACGCTTGAGCCCATCTGCCATGTTCTGTGGGTGCCTGGAAAAAAGTCTTCTTCAGGAGTTCCTCAGACACAATTTCCAGAAATCCAATAATAATACATTTGCAACTGACTGTTGACATATTTGCCCAGATGGTGGAGGAACTCCTTGGCCACCTGCAGCATGCCATGTTGGGTAGTACCAGGTGATGCTCACTGGATCTGTCAGCTTAGTGAGTTGGAGGAAAGAGAACAGTCAGATACCACTCAGCTAAGGCCAGACACCCAAGAGCCCTAGAAAAGACTACTCATGGAGGAAAGTGACCTGCTAGGAAGCCTGACGACCTCTGGTCATTTCTGCTTCTGCAGAGGCTGAAGTGTTCAAATATCTCACGGAATTCCTGTAACCAATTTGCTGCATATCAGTTGGGAAGCGTTTCCTTAAGTGCAGACAGAGGTTATGGCTTCTCCACCTTACTCTTCTCTCCAGCTGGTACCACAATGCCAGGAGTCTGGTAGTGGTGATCAATAAATGATCATTAAAGAAATTTACAAAAAATGGATGTAGTCATCTCTACGTTTTCTATGCCCTGGATAGACAGGTTGTTTTAACCTTTTATTATTTGTAAAAGTCTCCCAATGAAAAGAAGTTGTTATGATGAAAATAGATTTTTTTTTAAAAAAAGATAAATAACCATCTTCCTATTTGTCAAGTTTTAGAACATCCATATCCAGGGAAGAATGGAAACAATATCAACTAAATTGCCAGACCAATATATTTCAGCTTTTAGTAACATAGAAGGCATAGATTCCATCTCAGTACCTAAAATGAGAGGTACTTTGAAATTTCTCTACTGTGCACAGATGTATTCTGCAGTTGTATACATCAAACACTAGGCCGACAGCTCACATCACAGATGTTTCAAAACAAACAAAAGGCAAATGTGATTTGATTATTTGTTTATTTCTGAAAGTTCTAAGAACAGTGCACTGACACTTCATTTGGCTAACAGGAGAAAATAAAAGACGCCACATATACACCATTTCCCATCTCAAATGGGCACGTTTTCCACTGTGCCTGTTTTCTCTCATGACTGCTCTACATTTCCTTGAAGTATATCCCCAGTCTGTTCTTCTAAAACTGGTATTTCTTAAAAAGTTCAGCTTCAAAAATGTCAGACATAATGAAAAATGAAAATCACAAAAGAGAAAGTTGTTCACAGCCACTCCCCTGGGGTTCCCTCATGTTTCTGGGTCACCATGCTGACTCTCCATGTGTTAGAAATAACATCCATAGTGTACTTAGCAGGTAACCCCTTGTGATCAGGGTCAGAGTGGTTTCCAAATAAACAAAGCCAACCCTTTCCTTGAAGACAATGCACCATCTGTTCAGAAATACTCTACAACATCTACCAAAGCAGTTCCAAAAGAAGTTCTTATCTCAAAGTATAAGAAAAGGAAAGCTCCTTTGGAAAAATTATAAAAGCATACATCATTTTCATCACTTGGGGCTAGAGCAGATGAAGAATATGGGAGCAGAGACCTTCCCATAAGCAAAAGGAACTTGGGTGAACTACAGTCTGCAGGAGTGAGTAAGCACTCAGGCTCTGGTGAATTGAGGACCTGTAAGATCCAATCAAGATAGAGGAGAAACAAATGGCACAGAATCATAGTGGGTTAAAGTCAGAAATCAACTTTAGAGTTTATAAAATTTACTCCTGTCTTTTAAAGATGAAACATCTAAAATAGACAAATAACCTGCACCAATTTTAGCCCCTAGATACTTCTATGCTTATATTATTAACATTAATATCACTGATAATCTTAGCTATAGCTTATTAATCATGTGCTATTTGTGCCAATAAATAGCACAAGTATGCTACTTATTAGCTAGGTTACTGTGGCCAGACTATATCATGAATATCTCTCAGATGGCAGTTCCTTTATTTGCAAACTGTGTGAAATAATAGTAGTTTTCTCCTTGGTTGTGATTGCAGTTAAGTAGAGAATGTAGGTAAAAAGCTTAGCACAGGACCAGGCATTTTGTAAATAATCCACCAATGTTAGTTTCAATTATTTAATCAGTTATAATGAACACTCTTTTAATTTCCTACCTGCTGAAAAGGAAGATAATCATATGCCTAACTTCTGAAAGTCCTCAATATCAAGCATTGGCAGCTTTCATGCAGAGCTATAGATATATCTGACAATATTGGACTTTGAATCCAATTAGTATAATACTTTAAATATTGAATATAGTGAATATTAGTATAGTGTAGTTGATGTCCTACATATTATGCATCTATCAAAACTTTTCCTAGCTTTATTGATTGTTATTGCTTCTGCCATAGATTCCTCCATCTTGACATTTGTAACAGACCCTATAGTATCTGTGTTTCTCCTAATTCTCAAAATCATACTGTGCAGTGATTTTATAAAGGGAACTCACATAGAGAAGAAACACCAGGCAATCAAGTCAAATACAAACTTGTACTGCTTCCAATAAGTAGCCTCAATGGCCAAATGCCCTTCACAGCTTTTTAGAGGGCCATTCTGTTTGCCAGCTTTGTTCCAAACTGTTTCATTTGAAAACATCCATGGCATATGAGTGAGCTGTTGGCATGCCTGAATATGATCCTGAGTGTCAAAGGCTGGGTCCTTCCTAGGGTTTGTCTCAGCTGTCGGTTTGGTTTGGAATATCCTGGAGGAAAATAACCACCACTTCCTAACTGAATTATGTGGTGAAATCCAGAAAGTGCGCCATTTGGCAATGCTAATTAATGAGTTTTGCCTCAGTATGACCTATATAAACAGAAGGTGGGCATGCCAGGAGCTGTGATGGCTCAGAGATTTTTATTCTCCACAAAAGCTAACAAGTTAGTTTGCTAGTTTCAGAGACGCTGGTGGAAGATACAGACTTCTGGGCCAGAGGCAGAGGACTTTATTACTCACAGCATAGCAGGCAGCATGCACTTCATGGTGACAGTGTTTTCTTTTGCCCCCACATGCCATAGGATGAGGCAGAGGTGGGCCAGCTGAGGAACCTGAGCTTGGGAAAACATCCAGTCTTCTAAGAGCTGATGGTGGGAGGTGCTAACAGACCTGTCCAAACTTTGTCCCAGAGACCTTCTGCTCAGGCATCAAATCCACCATTTGTCTTAGAGGGAGATACTGTCTTTATCTTCCCAGATGGTTTGCTAAAGTGTCTTTGGAAAGATTATCTAGAATAAAGCTCTCAGTGCCATTGCTTGCAAACTGGGAGAGACACAGAAACCCACAGAGAATTGTCTCTCAGTAGGGACTAATACAGTGTGGTTTTGTTAAAGCAACTCATTTTTGCCTCCATGGGCAGGATGAGATGGAGATCTAAGAGCAGTCACTTCCATTTCATGTTTTACATAGAGGATTTCTCTGTAAGCTTTCACTTAAAGAAAGATTTCCGTGGTTAAAACCAAACCAATCTAGGAAATAGAAAAAAACTCAAAAGAAAATAAAACAAACATGTAATATGACATTATTGTGGAGAAAGGCAATGATTACCTATAGGTTAAGAGGATTGTATAGTATAGAGTCTCACTAATTGTGATGGTGAACATATTGCTTAAGCACTAAGAGACTCAAATTTATTTGTAAAATGGTGCTAATGGCAATGTCTATCACACGAGGTAATTGGAGAGTATGAAAAAGATAATGTATTGGATTCTGACACATGGCCTCCCAAAATAGTGCCTCCTTTCTGTGGCAGACACTGTTGGCTCACTGTTCAGATATTCTGGGATCCCTTTTATCTATTTGATGCATACATCCACCTGCTGCTGTAGGTAATACTGTGAAGGGCTCACCCCCATGTCTTTCTCAGAGAGCTGTTGTTGGGTGATTGGAAAGCCTTTCCTGATTACACCTTGGACTTACGTTATCTTCCTGCCCCTTGACTAATGGTCGATTATGGCAAGGATTAAAAACTCCAGTTCCCTTGCATCAAGGTGGGAAAACCTCTGCAGTGCAATTTATACCCTAGAGCTCCTAGATCAGGCTTAAGTTAGACTTCACCGCTAAGCCCATCTTTGCTTAGTTTCTTCTCATTCTCCATCTTGCACCCCTTCCTTCCTTATGCATCTCTTCTTGAAAGTACTCCCTTAATAAGCCACTAATTTATTAATAAATAGAGAACATGAATAACTCTCTCATGTTCTGTTTCCAGGAGAAGTTGCCCTAAGACACTATTCAAGCATTGTGTCCATGTTGACACAAATTCTTCAGTGTTCAGCTCTACTAGAGAAATTTCTATTCTGATTTCCTCCAGTACTGGAGATGAAAGACATATCCCTTCCCCAACCTAAATATATTGAAAGAGAGTAGAATATTGTAGCAGGGCAATCAGGGGGCATATAGTTTTCCTTATTTTGTTGACCCAGATCTGTAATTAGCACTTTAATCTGTAATCAGCACTTTATTTTATTTTATACACACACACACACACACACACACACACAAGTTCTGCTATAAATGTCTATTTTAAAATGTGAATTTGTTCTAACATCATTGATATATTAGGGAACAATTTGAGCAAGATGTGAAATTTGTGTTTGCTTATGTTCAATTTCATCCCTGAGAAACACTAGTTGAACTCAGGAAACTACACTGAGCTGACCTGAGTCTTTCAGGGATAGAAAAAAATGCATGCACCTAAACACACACACACACACACACACACACACACACACACACCCCCTCTTGTCTTAGACTGGGAAATTTATAAGGAACAGATATTTATTTATTTATTTAGAGATAGGATCTCCCTGTGCTGCCCAGGCTGGAGTGCAGTGGCACAATTATGGCTCACTACAGCCTCAATCTCCTGGACTCAAGCAATCCTTTCACCTCAGCCTCCTGAGCAGCTGGGACTGCAAGCATATGCCACCATGCCAGGCTAATTCTTTTTATATTTTGTAGAGATGGGGTCCCACTATGTTGCCCAGGCTGGTCTCAAACGCCTAGGCTCATGTGATCCTCCCACCTCAGCCTCCCAAAGTTCTGGGATTACAGGCATCCACTGCATACAGGTGAGATTTATTTCCCGCTGGAGGCTGGGAAGTCCAGCATCAAGGGTCGACATTTGGCAAGGGCTTTCTTGCTGCATCATCTCATGGCAGAAGGCAAAATGGCAAGAGAGAAAGTGCAAGCAAGCAAGAGAGCAAGAGGGGACTAAACTTGCTTTTATAACAAGTACACGCTCATCATAACTAACCCATTCTCTCAATAACTACAGTAATTCATTCATGAGGGCAGAGTCCTCATGGTGTAATCACCTCTTGTTAGGCCCCACCTCCCAACACTGTTGCATTGGGGATTAAGTTTCCTACACATGATCTCTGGGGGACAGATTCAGACCATTGCACCCCTCAGACAGTAGACCAGCTACCTTGATTTGCTGTACATGTTGTCTTATAATGTTGCCTTTTGCTCTTCTTTTGCATTTATGAGCTTTTTTATATCAAAAAACAAAACAAAACTCTCCCTCAATATGCCAGACGTGTTTCAATGTAATGGGTCAAAATCACCAGCAATGGATGCAAAAGGAAAGCTTTATGTATTGAAAGAGAAGAGAGAACATGTGATATCTCCTGGGTAACAGGCTTAAAGGAATCTACATTGCAGACCATCAGAGACAATGCCATGAAAATAAAAGAAAAGTCTGTGGCTTCAAGTGCTGTGAAGTCAATAAGAACATGGCCTGAAGAGATAAAAGAAGTGGAAAGATTGTTAAGCATATGGATTGAAGACTAAAGAGAGAAAAAAAATCAGGAACAATCTTTCTCATAATCAAAGAGAAAGTACTATCAATATATGAAGACCTTAAATGAAATCATCTAATCCTACAAAAGCAGCTCTTTTTAGTGTTAGTAGAGGCTGGTTTGAAGGTTTCAAACATTGCTACAATTTCCAAAGCTTTCAGCCGTTGGGTGAAGCCCTGAGTGCAGATGAGAAAGCCACGAAAGGAAATCCTCCTAGTGCTGATACCAGAAGTTAATTGAAGAAGGTATTCACTGGATTGAATTTTCAATTTTGACAAAATAGGTGTCTATTAAAAACGCATTTCCCAAAGGACATATATCTCAAAGGCAGAGAAACATGCCTCAGGATTTAAGTCTGCAAAAGATTTCAAATTTTGATAACCTTCCACTAATTCCAGTAAGTGACTAACTACAATCTAGTTTTCTTTTCTTTTTTTAATATTTTCTTCTATTTATTTTTAATTGATAAATAAAAATATGTATATTTATCTTGTACAACATGTTGTTTTGAAATATTTATACATTGTGGTTACTGGGGGCTGGGGGGCTGCAGTTTGGGGACATGGAGAAAGGATACAAGTTTCAATTAGATAAGAGGAATAAGTTCAAGAGATCTGTTGTTCAACATGGTGACTATAGCTAATAACGACATCTTATATTCTTGAAAATTGCAAATGGAGTAGACTTTAAGTGTTCTTAACACACACACACACACACACACACACACACAAAATGATATGCATGTGAACTACAATTTTCTTTCAACCACTTCCGCCAAAGGTTTATGCACCATTTAACATGTATACATAACCATGCAACCATTTTTAGCTGGGTTCCTATCAGTTTTGCATGCCACTCATGACATCTTTGAGCATTTTGCCCCTAATTCCAGTGCATGATTTTGCATGGCATAGTGACACTGAGGAACATATGTGTAGTAGTATATGTTTGTGTGCCTTCCATGTCGTTGTCTCTGCCTGGAACATGTTTTCCTTCTTATTTTTCTACTTGAGTCCTGCTCTTTCTTCAGACTTACCTCTATGTCTCTAGAAAAGTGTAATATCTTCGGCTTATTGTTCATAGAGTAGACTCAGACACAAGGATCTGGAGTGAATATAGTTTATTTGGGAGGTAATTCTGGGAAAAGCCTGGAGAAGGTGGAAGCCATTCCATGAAGGGAAGGAAGCCCATTTACAAGGAGCATTAGCAAGCAGCTTACTTCTGAGGCCCAAGTCTGCTGGACCCTTTTGAGAGATGGGGTGGAAATACGTTTTAGAGTTGTCTTACCTGGGGACAATAAAACTTGGATGTTCATCCTCCTACTCCCATTTGTCATTGTCAGAGGGTTGCTCCCAAGGGTGTTGTTTCCCTGGCACTTCTGGTCTTCTCCATGTGTGGGCTGAGAGAAAGCCCTCAGATGGAAAGTCTCAGGTGTTTGCAGTAGAATGCTATTAGCATATAATGAAATGGTGAATGCCAATAGGATACGGTGTGTGTGTGTGTGTGTGTGTGTGTGTGAGTGTGTGTGTGTGTAGGTAGCAGACACCAGCACCTGCTACTCCTCTATTGACTTCATTGCCAAGGAAAAATACTGCAGTTATACACTTCTTTGCAGCACTTACCGCATTGGTCATTTTACATTTATTTATGATGTGCTGCAGTCAGCTGGCACTGGTTTGCAAAAGCCCCTTGTTCTAAGAATTCATTAACATTATGTTGACAGCTTAGAATAGGCCTTGATGGGAGTATTTAGATCATAGAAATTGGTAAACATCACAAACTGTTTCCTGCCCCCTAGTCTCCCACCTGCTGCTGGAGAGCCAGCTGTTAACCCTTTGTAAGCACAGCTACTGCATGAGCCTGGTTTGCCTCACTAGGGCATGAACACCTTCCTTTCCTCTTAGCCACACAGTAGCCTGGATTCCTCCTATGGCTGAACCGGCTCCCTGACTGGATGAGGCAACTGAGAATGCTTGCCTGAATTGTGAAGAATGTCTGCCAGAAACCACATTATTAATCTTAGCAGAGTGGATATTGACCTCTTCTTGGCAGTAATTAGGACGCAGGAACTGTTGCAATTTGAGGCCACCATGTCATCAGTGGTCAGCAGAGAGGAGGATATTTGTCATCCTAATTGCTCTGGGGAGAGGACATTCATCCAGCACATCTTAATGCTGAATATTATTAACTCTAAGATCTCAGAGAAGAAAGAGGGCTATAAATGTTTGAGACAGAACTTACACCTCTAAAGAACATGCTTATTCTTGTTTTTAAAGTGTTATTATATAGACTTTGCTAAACCAAAGAAAATCACAGAGATGGAACTTTATAACCGATAAAGTTCCTTATGATTCTAAATATATGTGATATACTGCCAATAGCTTCTACTATCTTTTAAAAGTGTAACGTTAAGATATATTACTTGGGCTGAAACTTCAGCAACAGTAATGAAAATCCCCAAAATAATAAGCTATATGTCAGTGAATACTTCAGGAAAATAAAATAACCTCCAAGGAAAAGGATCTGAGGTGTATGACTGGCTATAGTTTGATATACTTGCACACTTCCAGAAACCAGTTTCACTGGGTCAAATTGACTCTCCAAGTGTCTGATGCTCATATTCATACTTTTTTTTTAATTTTTATTTTTTTGAGACGGAGTCTTGCTTTGTTGCCCTGGCTGGAGTGCAGTGACATGATCTCGGCTCACTGCAACCTCTGCCTCCCTGGTTCAAGCGATTCTCCTGTCTCAGCCTCCTAAGTAGCTGGGATTACAGGCACATAACAACACACCCGGCTAATTCTTTTTGTGTTTTTAGTAGAGATGGGGTTTCATCATGTTGGCCAGGCTGGTCTTGAACTCCTGACCTCGTGATCTGCCCACCTCCGCCTCCCAAAGTGCTGGGATTACAGGCTTGAGCCACCACGCCAGGCTCAGTCATACTTTAGAGATAAAAGGAACTTGCTGTAAAACAGGTAGTTTTCTAACTCCAGTGACCAGCCAAGAGGCAATTAGTTTTGACATGGAAGATATTCCTAGTGTGCACTCTTTTGTGATATTGAGAGAAATCTGGAGCAATCAGACTCATAGAAGAGAGTACAGATATTTACATTTTGGGGTTTATGAGCTTCTCTATGTGTGTGCATGCAAGGATGGAGGATGGGACTATATATAAATAGCATTTACATTTTTTCTATTATTTAAAATGAAATCCTTGCTTTGACTCTAAACATAAACAGCAACTTTACATCAATCCTAGAAATCCCTGAAAAACGTCTCTACTTGGAATATTGCAGACATGTAGGTGTTAGGTATTTGGTTTCAACCATACAAATCTCACATCTGGGTAATAGAAAATGTTTATCTATTCAAGTATCCTTATCTGATTCAAATAACTGCTGGTGGTCCTCATGTCTGCAATTCAATGGACCAAGAACTCCCAACTGTTTCTTTTATGTAAATGATCAAAGCTGCACTAGGATAGCCACCATTAGGTTGAACAGAATAAGACATTCCTATTTCTTCCTTCAAATCAAGATCAGAATAGAAAACAATCCATGCATGTTTACTTTTAATTTCTTTTTAATCAGCTTCATTTTAATCAGAAAATTATATCTAGAAAAAACTCATTGAATGGTATCTAGAAGAAATGACATGAACACTTAATATTGTGTTGACGTATCTTTTAGTGTAACATTTCAGCATGAATTTATGCTAGACCAGTGAGATATTTTTAAGAAGATGAGATTTAAAGTGCAAAGAAATAAGGAACTTTCTAATCTACATATCGCAAAGATTTAGCCTCAGGACTTATATTTCTATAAACTTTCAACACTTTAAAGCCTCATTTTCCTATACAAATAATGTACAGCCAATACAAATACAAAGAATTTAAAAATGTTCATAATATAAAACATTTTCCAGGCATGATATCAAGTTACTTTTAACCAACCCTTTTCAATGTATACGGCCTGTGTTGGTTTCACTTATGTCTCCAGGAACCCATTCATCTAACAATGATTGGTCACCTAGTGTGTATCAGCCCATGCTAACTAAACATCTGTAAATGAAGAGAGTCCAACTCTGTAGAATATTTGAAGAAATTTATTCGGAGCCAGATATGAGTGTCCATGGACCATGACACAGTGCTCAGGAGACCCTGAGAACATGTGACCAATATGGTTGGAGTGAAGCTTGGTTTTATACCTTTGAGGGAGACAAGAGGCGTCAATCAAATACATTTAAGATGTACCTTGGTTGGGTTCAGAAAGGTGGGACAACTAAAAAAGATGGTGGTGGGGGGCTTCCCGGTTATAGGTAGATTTAAAAGTTTCCTGATTGGCAATTGATTGAAGGGGTTATTATCAATAGAAAGGAATGCCTGGTTTAGGATGAGAGGTTGTGGAGACTGAGGTTTTGTCATGGAGTTGAAGCCTCAGGGTAGCAGGCTTCAGAGAGAATAGATGTAAATGTTTCTTATCAGACTTAAGGTCTGTGTTGACGTTAAATGCTGGTTGGATTTTCCTGAATTCCAAAATGGAGGAGGGCATCATGAGGCTTGTCCAACCCTCTCTTCCCATCATGGTCTGAACAAGTCTTGCAGGTTAAATTTAAAGTGCCCTGGCCAAGGAGGGGGTCCATTCAAATGGTTACAGGGAACCTTCGAATTTTACTTTTGGTTTACACGTCATTCAAACTTCTCAGAGGATTTACAAGAGATTTCCAACACAAGTCAGCTTCTTTTTGCTTTGAATTCATCATCTGCACTATGCATATTAAATTTCATAATTTTAAATTGTAACATAACACACTCAAAAGTATGCATTAAAACATTGCATCATAGTGGCAAAATCATGGACAGTAGAACCAGATCATCTGGGTTTAAATTCTAGCTCTGTCTCTTACTATCACTATAACATGTGTTTCAGTTTTCTTTTTGTTACTGGTAGAAGAGATCCAAGTTACTGGTGGCAAATCCATACAAGTCTGCAGCAATCCCAATTCTTGCCTCCTCAGAAGAAAGAATTCGACTGAGGGGCATAAGGCAAAAAAAGAGACTGAGGCAAGTTTCAGAGCAGGAGTGGAAGTTTATTAAAAAGCTTTAGGGCAGGAAATAATGGAAAGTGCACTTGGAAGAGATCCAAGTGGGTGATTTGAAGAACAAGTACAGTGTTTATCCTTGATCCTAGGACTATACAGGCTGGCACACCTCTGGTGTCTTGTGCCCCTTATCCCATGATTCTTCCCTTAGGGTGGGCTGCCCACATGCGCTATGCCCTCCTTACCCTTGGGAAGTGAGCATACCCATGGGAAGTGAGCATGCCCAGTGTGTTTAGGAGGTTGTACGCATGCCCATCTGAAGCTTTCTTCCCTTTTCTGGTGGTGTGCCCCTGGAAGGTCATACTCCACCATTTTGTGTCTTAATGCGTATGCCCAGGATCACTTGCCCAATACCTGAGATTTTGTTGGAAACCCTTTTTGCTTCTTCCTAGTGCCTGCATTCAATTAACACTTCAATGCAACAGGTGTGGACCCTCAGGAAATGGCCTCTCCCTGGCACTGGCTGCCAAATTATCATTTTTAGAGAGGCAATGTGATTATTGTCAAACCATCACCTAACATTCCTATTGGGTGGGGGAGAGCCCTCTCCTGCCCTGCTCATACCTAACTACCTGTAACATTTCCTGTAAAATAAGGATTTTAATAATAAATATTAAATGCAATGACTGTACTTATACTATTAAAATAGTTCCTAGCATATGGCAATTATATAATTACTAATAAGTTACAAGTGTGCAATGTTTACGGGGTGCCACACACTGATTTGTGTTACTAACTGGAGAGGACAATTTCTAAAGCAAATAAAAATCTCACATTCTAATAGGGAGAAACATCCACCCCTAAATAGCTGTTTCACGAAACATAAACAATATAGCAAGCGAAACATGTTCGTATGTGGCAGGAGTCAGAGAAAGAAGCAAAATTTGAGCTGAGATCCAAAATACAATTCCTATTTCTACAAGCAAAGAGGAAGGAAGTTTGTTGTAAGCACAAGAAACATGTTCTAAGTCGAAGAGGAATCCAAATACATGACAGAACTGTGTGTTTTACAGAAAATTAAAACATGTTTATAATGTTATAATGTATGTTTTGTGTGTAGGTGGTATCTTTATATTTAGAGATGATTGCTTCGGTGATAGAATAAAATATTTTGTAGTGCTGTAGAAAAAACACTGGCTTGAGGATGTAAAGCCTAGATTTTCTTTGCATCAGCTAACTGTGAGACTTGGCAAAATTTCCCAAAGGGCTAAATGACCTCTAATGTCCTTTTACCTCCCCAGTTCTGCTTTTTCTTTTTAAACACTTTTTGAGTTAAGATTGCAGTTCAATGCAAACACTTGACAACTTCTATGCAAAATGAGTTTTCAGATCTATAAATACAATCTAGTGTGGATGCCAGGGAGAAAGATAAAAATGGATTTTGATGCTTGCTTTGTTAATTCACTAGGGTTTTTATATGACAGGCAATGATGAAGAAGAAAACCACTGTTCAGTTTGACTATTTATTGATAAATTGATAACAATAACATATATCAATTTAAATAATTGGTTAATGGCTATTTTTTTCCCCCCAGACTATAGTCTTATTTTAATTCTCATGGTTACTGAATTGGTTCACTAAATTAATAAGATATTTCTTCTACTGTGACCAAGATTTCTCTTATTAGAAACACACCAGGGAGGAAAATGTATGGACCATAAACTCCTCGAGGCAATGCATTGCAGAAGCTTCAGACTCACATTCCTGTGAAGTGGCATTGTTGTCTGGGATAAATAACCAAGGTTCATTGTCTCACGGCCATGGAAAACTAGGACATGGACACACAAAGAGTGAATTTCAGAGCAGAAGTTTAATAGGTGAAAGAAAGAGAAGAGCTTTCTCTGCTGCACAGAGAGGGGTCCTGGAGAAATGGGTTGCTGCTTCTGTGGTGAAATGCAGAAGGTTTTATAGATGAGCTTGAGGAGTCAGTGTCTGATTTACATAGGGTACGAAAGATTGGTTGGACCCAGTGATCTATTTGCATAAGTTGTGAAAAACTGGTTAGGACTAGGTATGCCGTTTTCACGGCAAGCAAAAAAAAAAAAAAAAAAAAAAAAGGCCACCGCACCCTAATCTTTTATTATGCAAATTATTCTCTACCTGGCCCACGCCATGTTGCCTGGTTCTTTACTGTACACGTGGTGACAAAAAAAAAGGGAAGACGGAGCCTTCATGTTGAACATACCTGGTTTCCAGGTAGCCATTTTCTATTGGCACAGCTGCCGGCATTTACCCGTGCAAGCTTACAGCTTGCTTTTTTATGTCTGCAGCTCGATTTTTCAGGCTCCTCTTTGTTAGAAAAGAAATGATTTGGGGGCTGCTTTTTGTTAAAAGGGAAATTCTGCCGAGGACTCTTTTACTCTATATGCCTAAATAATTTCTGTCTCCTGTATCACCTATAAACTTAGCAAGCTCTGAGGAGGAATATTCTCTTTCCTAAATGTTCTAGCAAAAGTCCCAGAATTGAATCTTCTTGGCTGTCAGTGGCCTTCCATGTGTCAAGTGTCTATCCTGAATTATCTGTGGCAAGAAGACATAAGGCTCTGATTATGTTGGCTTTTTATCATAAGACTGCCCCTGGGGCTGGCAATAAGTCAGTATCCATGAACCATGTGCGCTGAGATCAAGGAAGGGTGGTTCCCAAATCAAATCTGGGTAGGCTGACCCAAGGAAGTGTAAGAAGATGCTGGTTGGCAAAAAGCAACAAACAGCCCTGCAGACAAGGTCGAGCTAGACACCTGGCTCCACGAAGGAACCACCTTCCATCTATGAGTCATAAAATCACGATGGAAGCCATCAATAACTTGACATTTTCTTTTCACTCAGTTGTCTCATTTTAGAGCTCTCTTTCATGAGGAAGTTGAAGAATTATTATGCCCATTAGTATCTGAAATGATGTAATGGCACTCTATCTGTCAAATTGCTTAAAATTATTTGTATTAAGGGCACAGAATGTGTCCCTAGCCTTTGCTCAAATAACATTTGCCTTCTTATTTAAAGATAATATATCTTCTAAACAGAGGATAAATGGAGAGTAAAATAAAATCTAGAGGCATATTCTAGGCAGGCCAGAGAAATTAGACACTGTAAAAGTTAGGTTTAGAAATTAATCATTATCGATAGCTCTTTTAGATTAATTCAGCTAAAATGTTTAATATTAGGTTATATCGCTTTTAGTTATTTTTCTTCCTCAAATACTATGTTTAACAAAAAAAGAATTATATCCAGGTCCCAAAAACATTCTACTAAAATATAGGCAGAGTTTGAGCTACAACAGGTACTACTCTTATTGAAAAGGATGAAAAAATTCAGTTTACTACATAGTCATATTTTAATTTTTTAAAGTTTTACAGAGCAGATAAATTTTGTCTCTGGAATATATAAGACCTTGATATGTATCCTCTTTCTGCAAATTATGAGCTGTGTGACTTTGGGCAATTCACTTTAATCTCTTTAAGCCTCTGTTTTCTAATGAATAAAATGAGGAAGGAATATAGTGCCTCCCTAAAGGAGTTATTGTAAGGATAAAATGGCATACGCTATTTAAGGCATGGAGTATGCTATCTTGCTCAATTACCATTATTTTTATTTTTGTGGTAGCTATTATACAGGCATACTATTGTTTATGCAATCATTCTGTTAATGGCTAAAAATTTGATTTGTCTTAAAGATTTCTGAATAACCCTGAAATGTGCATTTTTGTATATAAACTATTCATGGTAACTTAGCATGTTTCTTTAGAATAAAATCCTCAATAGGTGCTCCCAGGTCAAGCACTTGTAGAGTTACAACAATATTCTGAAATTCCATTCTGGTGCTCCTGACCAAGAGTGACTGGGTTTACTTGTGGACTGGAGCTTCTTATTGCATTGCAAATAGCCACAGGAACGTAGCTTGTTTTCTGTGGAGTGACCCACACTCAGTGGTCTATTTTCCTGGTTGCTGGCCTTTAAAAAGGCGAACTAACAAGCTGTTAGATTGCTGCCCTTTGAAAGGGCAAATCCCAGACTGCATTCCCAGACCAGAATTACTTATTTGTTCTAGCCTGACATTTTTGTTCTGCACATGCTAGAAGGTCTTCAGGTTGGTCCTGGTGTTTGTCCCTGAAAGCTGTAAGGGTTATGGGTAACAGGGAACAAATAAAAATGCGGCATAAATGCACCTATCTGATAATGTTGCTTTCCTCCCCAATTAACTCATTGGTTGTGTCTCTGGATTTGTGGCCATGTTTGTTGTCCTTAAGGAAATAATCTTAAAGAGAGGAAGAGAGAAACATCTCTCTGTTTCTCTCTCTCTCTACCTACCTATATATTTATCAATCATCATCATCTATGTAGCTATGATAGATAGAAGGACTTAAAGTAGTTTTATAAAGAAACAGAATTTAAAAGAATTAAGAGAGAGATTTTCCACGCACTGAATCAGAATAAGTATACAAGCTGACCTAGGGTGATCAACTATACCAGTTTACCCAGGACTGGGGGATTTTCTGGGTTAGGACTTTCAGTGCTAAAACTGGGAGAATCTCAGGGAAACTGGTATGGTTGGTGAACTTAGGGGAGATTTTAAGCCAGAATAAAACCATCTTACTGGTCAATACTCTTAATAAAAGCCCCCTTTGCATAGTGTGTTTTAGACTAAATTTCTGCCCCTTGGTGTAAGAAGAATTGTAATTAACACACCTTGCTCCCCCTCTCCAATGCCTGAGACAATCCTGCTTGCATCAGGTTGTGGTACGGACTGAAACATCTCTGTAAAACATATCTTCCTAAAATCCCTTCAGTCCAGTTTAGTTGGTCTCTTGGGTTTTTTTTTTCTTTCTTTCTTTTTTTTTTTTTTTTGATGGAGTCTTGCTCTGTCACCCAGGTTGGAGTGCAGTAGCACGGTCTCAGCTCACTACAAGCTCCACCTCCTGGGTTCATGCCATTCTCCTGCCTTAGCCTCCAGAGTAGTTGGGACTACAGGTGCCCGCCACCACGCCCAGCTAATTTTTTGTATTTTTAGTAGAGACGGGGTTTCACCCTGTTAGTCAGGATGGTCTCGATCTCCTGACCTTGTGATCTGCCCGCCTCGGCCTCCCAAAGTGCTGGGATTACAGGCATGAGCCACCGAGCCCAGCCAGTCACAGCTTATTTTACTTCCTGTCTTCTCCGGAGTCAGGAAAACTTGACTGGCTGAGATTGTTTAGAGATTTCCTTCTAAGTCACTCAAGAGGAGGAACAGGATATTTTGCAGGAAACGTCTCATTAAAATGATAGTGGTAGGGACATGGGCATGTTGTCCTTTCATTTTTTATTCTTCTTGTGCTTTACCTTTAACATCAACATTTGTCCCAGATTCACTTCCTGTGATAGCTGTGTCTTCCAATTGCCTGTGAAGAATATAAGCATTTTGCTACTTGTGATGGTTAATACTGAGTGTCAACTTGATTGGATTGAAGGATGTGAAGCATTGTTCCTGGGTGTGTCTGTGAGGGTGCTGCCAAAGGAGATTAACATTTGAGTCAGTGGACTGGGAGAGGCAGGCCCACCCTCAATGTGGGTGGGCATCATCTAATCAACTGCCAGTACAGCTAGAATAAAGCAGACAGAAGAAGGTGGGAGAAGCCAACTTGCTGAGTCTTCTGGCCTTCATCTTTCTCCCTTGTTGGATGCTTTCTGCCCTCGAACATCAGACTCCAAGTTCTTCAGCTTTGGGGCTCTTGGACCTACACCAGTGGTTTGCCAGGGGCTCTCACACCTTTGGCCACAGACTGAAGGCTGCACTGTCAGCTTCCCTACTTTTGAGGTTTTGGGACTTGGACTGGCTTCCTTGCTCTTCAGCTTTTGCAGATGACCTATTATGGGACTTCTCCTTGTGATCATGTGTGTCAATACTCTTTAATAAACTCCCCTTCACATACACATCTATCCGATTAATTCTGTCCCTTTAGAGAACCCTCACTAATACACGCCTTCTCTTCCTCCTAATTATTACTAACATAATTATTATCACTTGTTATCATTATAATCTTTCTTTTCATCATTACAAAGAGCCAACATTTACTAAGCAAATACTGGTGTAGGGACTTTATATATTTCACCAAGAATTTCACCATGAATTCTATGAATTAGGCAAGATTATCCTTGTTTCACACATGGAAAAGCAAAGGCTCAGGAGTTTAGGTGACAATATTTTAGAATGAGAACATGGAGGTTTGGTAAGTTGGGTGAACTCAGGTCCAAATCCTGGCCATTTTCCCTTGGCAAAGATCTTGCAGTCGTGAAGGATGCAATAGTCCTCTGTAAGGAAGATTCCACTCAATGCTCCTGGAAGTGGCACATGAAGCTGTGCTTCTCAAGCTTGCACATACATTAAAATTGCATGGGGACCTTGTGAAAAGGCAGATTCTGATTTAGTAGGTTTGGTGGCAGGCCTGAAATTCTGCATTTCTAACCAGCTCCCAGGTGATGCAGATACTGCGGTTCTGCAGATGACCAGCAAAGGTGGGAGTATGAACGCCTAAAGCCACATTGCCCATGAATTAGTACTGGAGGTGGTCAGAAAGATTAGATGGTCCTCTTTGTACATAGATTCTATACATTTCTATTGACCAATGGCAATGTTGCTATATCTAATCAAACTCTTTGAAACCTGCAGCCAGTAAAACCAAAAGCGCCTCTCTTCAGCCAACTGCCAATCTTTGCATCACAATGCAGGGGGCCTTTGCTTGCCTCACAAATTGGATTTCCCTTCAGTGATACTTTCTTGTGAAAAGAAAAAAAAATCTCCTTATAGACAGGCAAAAAGCAAAGACAACAGCAGTTGGCATCCTCCTGAATGCCAGTACTTGGGGTAGAAGAATTCAGGGCTAGCCCAGGGGATGCCAAAGAGTGTTACTGAGCTTTCTCTGTTTCAACCCTTCTCCTAATTGATTAGTCTAATAATTGATTAACCAGTCCTCTGTCACACTGCACATTGCCTAGGACATCATGAGCATTCGATAACTGAAAGCTTGTTGAATTCATTATATTCACATGCCCCTAAATGGTCTATAGAACTTCCCACTTTTTAAGATGTGTCATAAAACAAAAGCAGTATTTTTCCAATAAGTTTTGGAAACTGCATAGCATATCCCATTCCTGGAGGTTCACAGTACGCTAGGTGTAAAATTCTCTGGGAAACTGTAGTAATAACTCTACTGCACAGATTGCTTTCTTCAACGATCTGGCCAAGATTTAGGGAGCTTAGAGTTCGGATTATATGGAGGAAGTGTGTTGCAGACTCATGAGCCTAGAGTTTGGATTATATGGAGGAAGTGTGTTGCAGTCGGTATTCTCCGAATGAATCCCATGAAATTCCTTCACTAGAAGTCAAGAAAGCTCATATTGAAGAGATCATATAGCAAAATAAGACTTTTATAAGTAATGATCTTTTCATTTAGTGGAAAGAAGACTGCACTGGGAATAAGAGAAGTTGGGTTCTAACTCTAGTTCTGCTCCTTTAAACATGTATGCGTTTGGACAAGCTCCTGTACCTTTCTGAGTTTCCCCACTTTGTCTATAAAAGGAAAGGGCACTGCGAGCTTCCTTTGAGAAGTGGCAGGGATAACACTGGAGTGCCAACACCTTGATTCAGTGGTTATCATGTTGCTGTGCACATTAAATTAGAGTCTTTCTGTTTTCTGAATCTCAGTTTGCCTTTTATCAAAAGATTGCATTGAAATTGACTAGATGATTTTGTTGTCTTTCCAGGTATGTTAAACCCAGAATCCTCAGCCTTTGGATCATACACGCTTAGAACTTAGTCCCTATGTTAGTCAGGGTTCTCTAGAAAGACAGAGCCAATAGGAGATAACACACACACACACACACACACACACACACACACACACACACACACACACACACCCCGGGAGAGAGAGAGAGGAGAGGAACTTTATTAATGGAATTGGCTCACATGATTATGAAGGCTGAGAAGTCCTATGAAAGGCTATCTGCAGGTGTGAGAACCTGGGAAGCAGCTGGTACAAGTCTTGGAGTCCAAAGGCCAGAGAACCTGGAGTTCTGATGTTGAAGGGCTGGAGGAGAAGAGTGTCTCTGCTCCAGGAGAAAGCAAGCATGCATTCACCTTTCCTCTGTCTTTTTGTTCTATCTTGCCCCCCTCGCCCCCAGCCAATTGAATGATGCCCACCTACATTGTAGGCAGATCTTTCCTATGCAGTCAGTCAACTCACATGCCAATTTCCTCAAGAAACATCCTCCTCACAGATGCAGCCAGAAATAATTTTTTATCTTTTGTCTGGGTATACGTTAATCCAATCAAGTTGACACCTAAGATGAAACATCACAGTCCCCTTTTTTAGTTTGGAGGCACAGGAGATATATAATTTTAGCTGAGAGCCTTGACCCTGGAAAATAATGTTGTTTTTGAGAAAAAGGAAAATAAGTGACCAATACTTTTCAGGAGATTGTTATTGGATCTAGCATGTTATATTTATGTGGAGATAGAATTCCTACCAAACTAGTATGTACGCTCCAGGAGGATAGGAGTTTTTGTTTTGTTCAGTCTCACATTTCAGCACCTAGAACAGTACCCAAATGCAGTTGTTGAATGAATGAATGAATGAATGAGTGAATGAGTGCTCTTGGGGACACCTGAAGTAGTGGTTGACTAGTTTCTTTGTGCGTCCTTGACCTTTATATGCTAGCAGTTTGTGGTCATGATAATTTGCAGTGATAAAGACTGCTCAAAGGAGTTAGTGTTAATGTCTGGAGGTGTGACAACAACCAACACCATAGCTGCCCAAAGGGGCTACGATCTGCGTGATGATTCTAAACTGAGGATTGTTTTCCCCTGCTTAACATTGTCAGTGTTGAGAGCATGGTAACTTATGGGGGATGACAATGTCTTTTTCACTTTGGTAGGGGTGGCTAAATCACCATGGTGATCACTAAAATTATTACATGGCCTCATGAGGCATGTGAGCAGAGATTTCAAAATTGTCAATCATGAGTGCTCCCACACATACAGAGTCCACAGTGAAACCAGGGGGTATTGTAAGTACTGTTTCATCTATTAGAGTTACTAGAAAGACTAATGTCAAAAAAAGTAAACCACTAGGTTTAAGTGAACTCTTCTTCCCTTTGCTTAATTCATTGTGTTTCACATCTATACCTCTCAAGGGTGGGTAAAATCTTGTTCATGATTTCCCACTGCTTTAGAATAATATTCAAACTTCTCAGAATTGTATTTGAGCTACTTTCCATGTTCTACATGCTCTATTTATCCAATCTTATGATGCTCTCTCTCTTGCCGTTCTGCTTTAGCCCCATGGCTTTCTGACAATTTCTTAAGCATCGAAAATTCTGCCTAGGAATTTCTCTTGCTAGTCCTCATTTTGGAAGATATTCCATGTGCTGTTTTCCTGCGTGGCTCCTTCTCAGTCCTCAGGGCCCCATTCAAATGCCAACTTCCTGAAGAAGGCTTCACCAACCAGCCTATCCAAAGGAGGTCCACCCCCTGCAATCATTCCGAACTGCACCTTCCTTGTTTCCTGTAGATCAAAAATTATCCTGATGTTGTTTGAATCATTTGTTCTCTTGTTACTTGCCTGCCACCTTCCCTCTCTTCCACCACTAAAATGTGACTTCCATGAGGGAAAAAACCAAAAAATGCTTATTTACACTTTGTTGTGTTCAGGCTTTATGCTAGAGGGTTATGAATATAATACTTGTTGAATAACAATAAACATAAGTAGACAAAAGAAAAGGAAACTCCGTCTAGCAAATCTTGATGCCTTCAGGTATAGGAAATAACCATGCAAGATATGGTACATAAAGTTCTAAAAAGCTTTGCTCTGGAGCCCTGGTCCTAGTCTTTCCACATGAAATATTTCCTCAACTCAAATTTTGTAGAACTCCTTAAGGCTTTGGGGCTGTGAAGAGGCACACAAGGCTGAATGACTCCTCCTGAGGGAATCAGCTTATGATCTTTCAGGTATCTAACTATTTGATTAATAATAAATTTATGGTTTTCTGAAAATAAAACTTCTATTGTGAGAGTGAAAGAAACAATAAGGAAAGAAAGTCTATTTTTGTTTCATTTGAACTGGCAGCCCTCAAACTGAATTTTTTTCAAGGCATTAGTGCTGTCTTATTTTCAAGAGTGTTTGTAGGTATGTATGAAATCAAAATGATGCAAATCATATTTTTTATTAATGTAAAGTGTAGAATTATTTATAGCCAAGATTTGAAACACACGCACGTAGATGTCTGTGTGATTATGTAGCAGCAGTGTGCCCTCCCTAAGATAAAAAACATAATTCTGTAGCACAGGGTTGGCAAATCACTGTCCATGTGTCAAATTCAGCCCAATACCTGTTTTCATATGGCCCATAAGTTATGACTAGTGTTTACATTTTTTTTTTTTTGAGACTGAGTTTCGCTCTCGTTGCCCAAGCTGGAGTGCAGTGGTGTGATCTCGGCTCACTGCAACATCCGTCTCCCAGGTTCAAGCAATTCTCCTGCCTCAGCATCCAGAGTAGCTGGGATTACAGGCATGCGTCACCACACCCAGCTAATTTTGTATTTTTAGTAGAGACGGGGGTTTCACCAAGTTGGTCAGGCTGTTCTAGAACTCCTGACCTCAGGTGATCCGCCTGCCTCGGCCTCTCAAAGCGCTGGGATTACAGGCATCAGCCACCTCGCCCAGCCATTGTTTACATTTTAAAATGTAAAACGTAAACTCTAAAAGAGACTGTTGGTGTTTCAGCAATAATAGTTGCTCAAAGAATTGAGGGCATTGTCCATTGGCCCCCACAATATTTAGTCTCTGGCATTTTATAGGACAAGTTTGTCAACTCCTGGTTGAAGACATAAACTTGTAGCACAGTGTGCCTGTTGGAAGTCCTGCTGGAAACCCTGTAATAATAGTCTATTGTTATAAAATATTCTTCACTATATAATTTAGGGACATAGTATGTATACTATTCTATTGCTAAAGTTTCTAAATTATGCCTTTAATTTTCTGATTGCTAAGTAATAAAAACATCAATGATAACATAACAATAAACACTAATAATAATAAAAATATTTACTGAGTACATACTGTGTTCCAGGCACTATTCAATGAGTTTTTTAAAAATCAGCTGTTTCTTCGACGTTTTCTTTACTTACTGTATTGGAAAGTGGATGCCACTGTGAAGGCTACTCCAATCATTCTGATCAGCTTCTAAGTAAAGTAAGGGCTCTGCCTGACTCAAGCATTCCTAATATGCTGAATGAATGTTACAGATGATGAGACAGCTCCAAAGATCCAGATGCCAGGGGTTAGAAAGCAGCAAGAGAAATATGTGTACTAAGGGACACACCTGTGCCATCTCTCACCATGCTTTTATTTAGTTTCTTCATCAAGGTTTCTAAGAATAAGTACTTCAGGAACTTCCTTATGAGAATCCTCTACAAGTATAAGTCAACGTGAACTGTATTTCTGCTTTCAAGAGGAACATGAGGACTTGCATTGCTTTGGCGCCTTCTATATTCCCAGATCATGAGCTAAGGATGTTCACTCTATAATCACACTTACTGTTGAGTGCTGTAACATCTCCTTCAATTGGTCCTCTTGGGTCCAAGGATATCTAATTACTAGCTTCTTCATAAAGGTCAACAAACTAACACAAACATTACATGGACTTAGTAGGTCACCCTCAAAGTTCTGAGTAGAACACATAGGAAGTGTTTTGTAAACCCTACAGATGAAATTAGAATAGACTCCTGTTGATAAATTCAGCAAATCCTAATTCTTTGAGCATTTCCTGATAGCATTTTGAGATTATTTTCCCCATCCTGTGAGTCACCTGTCAAGACAAATAGAAATTCACTGCTTTTTCATAATTGAGGAAAAAGATGATGCATGCTATTCTTTTTATTTATTTTTCTGCCTAAGGAATAATGAATCAAGCATTGGGTTAGTAATTGAACTTGAATCTTCTTGACCAGTACTCAATTTTCCTCCATGTCTCGAAAAACCTCACCAAACTGAAACATTTTAATATCAACAATAACCCGTCCTCAAAATTTAAAAGATGTCTTTTTAATGCCTACTATGTCTGATAATGTCTTACTAAAAGCTTTGCAATAATTTTTCTTAATCTGTACTTCATTTCACTGTTGATGTGCGTATGCTGGTGAGTATATAATGTGGAGAAAGGAAAAACATTTCAGAAGCTCTTGGCAAGCCAGCAGGGAGCATGTGGATGCCCCCTAAATGAATCAGGGGAGTACTTCTGTCATGTACAGCATGAAGGTACAGAAAGACTGGTTAGTATGCTTAACATCACTGGTCTTTTCTACTATTGTCTGGTATAAAGAAATATATTAATATTAGGTAGACTTCATAATTGCATATTCCTGCTCCAATTTTGCCACATTGTATATTCCTGCTCCATTTCATTTATTCTACTTTTACATGTTTCATTTTACTACTTCCAAAAGAGAGTTGGTAATATTTTAGTTTCCAGGAATTCTTTACATTTTAATGTTTGAGGGCATATAGAGGATTCCTAGACTACTCTTCTTCCTCACCTTCCTGGTTCCATTTGACCAGTGAAGCCCACATCCCCCTTTAAAGCCCAGACAAACATTCCCTTGAAGTGAACCTGACCTGAGATTGGGCTTGTTCTTGTTGTCCTGTCCTCTGCAATTTAGAGCTTTTTTTTTTTTTTTTTTTTTGAGAGTCTCCCTCTGTTATCCAGGCTGGAATGTAGTGGCGTGATCTCTGCTCACTGCAACCTCCGCCTCCGCCTCCCGGGTTCAAGGGATTCTCCAGTCTCAGCCTCCTGAGTAGCTGGGACCACAGGCACCCGCCACCACGCCTGGCTAATTTTTTGTATTTTTAGTAGAGACGGGGTTTCACCGTGTTAGCCAGGATGGTCTTGATCTCCTGACCTCGTGATCCATACGCCTCGGCCTCCCAAGGTGCTGGGATTACAGGCATGAGCCACCGCACCTGGCTGAGCTTTTGTTTTATTTTATTTTATTTATTTTTTTTGAGACTGAGTCTCGCTCTGTCACCCAGGCTGAAGTGCAGTGGCGTAATCTTGGCTCATTGCAACCTCCATCTCCTGAGTTCAAGTGATTTTCCTGCCTCAGCCTCCCAAGTAGCTGGGATTACAGGTGCATGCCAATATGCTTGGCTAATTTCTGTATTTTTAGTAGAAATGAGGTTTCACCATGTTGGCCAGGCTGGTCTTGAACTCCTGACCTCAAGTGATTCGCCCTCTTCAGCCTCCCAAAGGCATGAGCCACGGTGCCCGGCCCACTTTAGAGCTTTTGATATCTTCCTGTACTGAAAACACAAACACATTGCACAATTGGACAATGGCTATTTATTTGTGCCTCTTATTCTCCCATCATATTTTGAGTTGAGCCTTCTTCATCATTGTACCTTGAAAGCCAAACTCAATGCCTGGAAGAGAAGGCAACTATATAAATATTTGTTAAATGAATAATGAAAAATGAATAAATGAAAAACAATTTCCTTTTTAGATTTATCTCTGGCTACTATTCTATTTATACAGTGAACTCTGCCAGCCCCAACCGAATAGACATTTCCCAAGTAGGTCAAGTCCTTTTAAACTTTCTTGGTATTCCTCTACGTGACTGAATCTCACAGTCTTGTTTTCCTAGGAACTTTCTATTCCAAGCAACTTGCTTGCACATCATGACCTTTTCTGTGAAGTATGTTCAACATGCAAAGACTGAAATGATAACTCCCGCATGTCCTTCTCTAGAACTTTGTTCCTTTCTCTATCCTAGCAAGAACTCCTTTTAGTGGGAATAGGAGTTGTTAGCTTATTCCGCCTCCTCATGACATGGAAACCCTTTGATGGCAGGAATTATGCTTATTTAAAATGTGCGAATTGGTGTTATGTAGTAGTCTATTTAATGTGGATTCTAGCAAACCTAACCTTTATTGGAATACCATATGCTGGAATACATCTTATTATTTCAATTTTCATTGATTTCTTTAAGGATTTGGGGAACAAATGGTTACAACGAATAGTAATTTTGCAGAATTCTAAGGATCTCACAAATATATCTTGCCTTTTTTTTTTTTTTTTTTTTTTTTTTTTGTGACAGACTCTCTCTTTGTTGCCCAGGCAGGAGTGCAGTGGCATGATCTCTGCTCACTGCAACCTCTGTCTCCTGGGTTCAAGCAATTCTCCTGCCTCAGCCTCCTGAGTAGCTGGGATTATAGGCGTCCAACACCACACCTGGCTAATTTTTGCATTTTTTTGTAGAGTCGGAGTTTCACCATGCTGGCCAGGCTGGTCTTGAACTTCTGACCCCAAGTGATCCACCCACCTCAACCTCCCAAAGTGCTGAGATTACAGAGGTGAGCCACCACACCTGGCCATTTCTTGCTTTATCATCCCCTTTTAAACTAACCCTTTTCCCAGGATATATTTAACCTCCTTTTACAAAATGGTGCAAGCGTTTGGTTCACTTGATCTGCCACTTTCATTTGTCTTTGATCACTTGGATTTCTCATTTTTGACAACTGTTTACAAATTCAAATGATAGTATTTTTGATAAGATGATGATTTACTATAAATGAAACATAGAGTTCAACTAAAAAAAGTGTATTTTCCATCAGGTGCAAACTATTTCAAGGAAGTGAACATTGCAATTCATTCTTAGACATCCAGTCAACTATTATTGTGGATAATTGTGCATAAAATGAAGCAGTTTAAAGAAATTTGTTGTAGACACTAATTTTTAAATATTATTTAATCCTGTTCTTCTGTCAACTGACCTTACCTTTATAACTCCATCTATCTGTTTACTATGAGTGATAATGTATTAATAGGATTTTTATTTACTAGGAATTCATTTTGAAGAAATAATATTACAATATGAAATGTGAACCAGGGGACTTTTTGATATCATTCTGCTAAATAAATTGAGGAGAAGAAATTTCAAGGAATAGTGAGGCCAATGCAGAACAGAGGTAGAAATAACATATAAAAAGACAACTAGTTCCCTCAAAGCTATTGTGGCACATCAAGAAAACCCCTTTTTAGCTCAAGCAATTTAAAGTTTAGTTTCTCTTACTGAAAGTAAGATTTCTAACTTAGAAAAAAATTCAAAGTCACATTCTGATATTTGAAGAAAATGAAGAGTTTGTATGAATATGTAGGGCATAATTTAGCTAGAACGTTATCTCTCTTTCTTCTATTCTGCCTCATTTCAGGTGGCTGTGTCAGCTCATTATTTATAGAGTAATAACCTCCTACCAATGAAATACTTCAAGTCACTGACACCCACCTCCAGGGTTATACCTTGAAATTAATCAGTTAATCAATCTATAGAATAAGACATAGCTACAATATGCCCTACACAATGAGGAATGATTTTAGGAAGAAGGGATGGAATTACATTATCAAAATTTGAATGTTGATACTTCATTGAAGTTACTGATGCTTTTTGTAAGAAAAGTAGCATGATGATGGTGTGTAGGTTGTAAATACCTTGCTTAGTGTTTCTCTAAAACTCATGAAGTTTTCTGAAGCTAAGTAGATACATACTCATAGTTTCACATTCTGCAGTCCACTCTCCACTGTCTCTGATACGTATCACCATTTTTACAGGATCAAATATTTTGAGGACACATGTGTAGTATGAAGGCAGTTTCATATTTTGTTAAATTCTCCATTGTTTCTCAACTCTTGTTTTTTTTGTATTGTATAATAAGTATTAATAACCCGAAGTAGTAGTTTAATATTAATCTTATTGATATTTATTAATTAACTTAGGGATTAATATTATTATGTGTTCACTTAGTCACGTGTAATTGCACAGAAGCAATTGCTTACCAATAATATGAAACATTTATTTAGAGATTTTTGTATTTCAGGTAGTCTTGCAAGCAGTGCTGGTATATTATTTTATGTAATCCTTACAACTCAGAACGAGGTAGGTACTTCTACTATCATCTTCATTTCATAAATTGGAAAAATAAGGCAAAAAGAGTTAAGCAACTTGTCTGAAGTAATATAGTAAGTGTCAGTTAGGATATAAACTAAGATATTATATCTGTAACCCTATACTCAGCACTTCTTATGTTAAAAAGGCCACTGGATTAGGAGGCCTGAGGTCAAGTCCTTACCCAACCATACCATGTCATGGTGACTCTTAGCTTAGTTTCTGATCTGATGTGTTCACTAAGAACTACCTTGTTGGGGTGTGGTGGTTAATGGCAGCTTTGCTTTTGCAGTCCACAGGAGTTGATCAATATGGGTTTTTTTTTTATTATTTATTTATTATTATTATACTTTAGGTTTTAGGGTACATGTGCACAATGTGCAGGTTAATTACATATGTATACATGTGCCATGCTGGTGCACTGCACCCACTAACTCATCATCTAGCATTAGGTATATCTCCCAATGCTATCCCTTCCCCCTCCCCCCACCCCACAACAGTCCCCAGAGTGTGATGATCCCCTTCCTGTGTCCATGTGTTCTCATTGTTCAATTCCCACCTATGAGTGAGAATATGCGGTGTTTGGTTTTTTGTTCTTGCGACAGTTTACTGAGAATGATGATTTCCAATTTCATCCATGTCCCTACAAAAGACATGAACTCATCATTTTTTATGGCTGCATGGTATTCCATGGTGTATATGTGCCACATTTTCTTAATCCAGTCTATCATTGTTGGACATTTGGGTTGGTTCCAAGTCTTTGCTATTGTCAATAATGCCGCAATAAACATACGTGTGCATGTGTCTTTATAGCAGCATGATTTATAGTCCTTTGGGTATATACCCAGTAATGGGATTGCTGGGTCAAATGGAATTTCTAGTTCTAGATCCCTGAGGAATCGCCACACTGACTTCCACAAGGGTTGAACTAGTTTACAGTCCCACCAACAGTGTAAAAGTGTTCCTATTTCTCCACGTCCTCTCCAGCACCTGTTGTTTCCCGACTTTTTAATGATGGCCATTCTAACTGGTGTGAGATGGTATCTCACTGTGGTTTTGATTTGCATTTCTCTGATGGCCAGTGATGGTGAGCATTTTTTCATGTGTTTTTTGACTGCATAAATGTCTTCTTTTGAGAAGTGTCTGTTCATGTCCTTTGCCCACTTGTGGATGGGGTTGTTTGTTTTTTTCTTGTAAATTTGTTTGAGTTCATTGTAGATTCTGGATATTAGCCCTTTGTCAAATGAGTAGGTTGCTAAAATTTTCTCCCATTTTGTAGGTTGCCTGTTCACTCTGATGGTAGTTTCTTTTGCTGTGCAGAAGCTCTTTAGTATAATTAGATCCCATTTGTCAATTTTGGCTTTTGTTGCCATTGCTTTTGGTGTTTTAGACATGAAGTCCTTGCCCATGCCTATGTCCTGAATGGTAATGCCTAGGTTTTCTTCTAGGGTTTTTATGGTTTTAGGTCTAACGTTTAAGTCTTTAATCCATCTTGAATTGATTTTTGTATAAGGTGTAAGGAAGGGATCCAGTTTCAGCTTTCTACATATGGCTAGCCAGTTTTCCCAGCACCATTTATTAAATAGGGAATCCTTTCCCCATTGCTTGTTTTTCTCAGGTTTGTCAAAGATCAGATAGTTGTAGATATGCGGCATTATTTCTGAGGGCTCTGTTCTGTTCCATTGATCTATATCTCTGTTTTGGTACCAGTACCATGCTGTTTTGGTTACTGTAGCCTTGTAGTAGAGTTTGAAGTCAGGTAGTGTGATGCCTCCAGCTTTGTTCTTTTGGCTTAGGATTGACTTGGCGATGCGGGCTCTTATTTGGTTCCATATGAACTTTGAAGTAGTTTTCTCCAATTCTGTGAAGAAAGTCATTGGTAGCTTAATGGGGATGGCATTGAATCTGTAAATTACCTTGGGCAGTATGGCCATTTTCACGATATTGATTCTTCCTACCCATGAGCATGGAATGTTCTTTCATTTGTTTGTATCCTCTTTTATTTCCTTGAGCAGTGGTTTGTAGTTCTCCTTGAAGAGGTCCTTCACTTCCCTTGTAAGTTGGATTCCTAGGTATTTTATTCTCTTTGAAGCAATTGTGAATGAGAGTTCACTCATGATTTGGCTCTCTGTTTGTCTGTTGTTGGTGTATAAGAATGCTTGTGATTTTTGTACATTGATTTTGTATCCTGAGACTTTGCTGAAGTTGCTTATCAGCTTAAAGAGATTTTGAGCTGAGACAATGGGGTTTTCTAGATATACAATCATGTCATCTGCAAACAGGGACAATTTGACTTCCTCTTTTCCTAATTGAATAAATACCCTTTATTTCCTTCTCCTGCCTAATTGCCCTGGGCAGAACTTCCAACACTATGTTGAATAGGAGTGGTGAGAGAGGGCATCCCTGTCTTGTGCCAGTTTTCAAAGGGAATGCTTCCAGTTTTTGCCCATTCAGTATGATATTGGCTGTAGGTTGGTCATAGATAGCTCTTATTATTTTGAGATACGTCCCATCAATACCTAATTTATTGAGAGTTTTTAGCATGAAGGGTTGTTGAATTTTGTCAAAGGTCTTTTCTGCATCTATTGAGATAATCATGTGGTTTTTGTCTTTGGTTCTGTTTATATGCTGGATTACATTTATTGATTTGCGTATATTGAACCAGCCTTGCATCCCAGGGATGAAGCCCACTTGATCATGGTGGATAAGCTTTTTGATGTGCTGCTGGATTCGGTTTGCCAGTATTTTATTGAGGATTTTTGCATGAATGTTCATCAGGGATATTGGTCTAAAATTCTCTTTTTTGGTTGTGTCTCTGCCTGGCTTTGGTATCAGGATGATGCTGGCCTCATAAAATGAGTTAGGGAGGATTCCCTTTTTTTCTATTGATTGGAATAGTTTCAGAAGGAATGGTACCAGTTCCTCCTTGTATCTCTGGTAGAATTCGGCTGTGAATCCATCTGCTCCTGGACTTTTTTTGTTCATAAGCTATTGATTATTGCCACAATTTCAGCTCCTGTTATTGGTCTATTCATAGATTCAACTTCTTCGTGGTTTAGTCTTGGCAGAGTGTATGTGTCGAGGAATTTATCCATTTCTTCTAGATTTTCTAGTTTATTTGCGCAGAGGTGATTGTAGTATTCTCTGATGGTAGTTTGTATTTCTGTGGGATCGGTGGTGATATCCCCTTTATCATTTTTTATTGCATCTATTTGATTCTTCTCTCTTTTTTTCTTTATTAATCTTGCTAGCGGTCTATCAATTTTGTTGATCCTTTCAAAAAACCAGCTCCTGGATTCATTAATTTTTTGAAGGGTTTCTTGTGTCTCTATTTCCTTCAGTTCTGCTCTGATTTTAGTTATTTCTTGCCTTCTGCTAGCTTTTGAATGTGTTTGCTCTTGCTTTTCTAGTTCTTTTAATTGTGATGTTAGGGTGTCAATTTTGGATCTTTCCTGCTTTCTCTTGTGGGCATTTAGTGCTATAAATTTCCCTCTACACACTGCTTTGAATGCATCCCAGAGATTCTGGTATGTTGTGTCTTTGTTCTCATTGGTTTCAAAGAACATCTCTATTTCTGCCTTCATTTTATTATGTACCCAGTAGTCATTCAGGAGCAGGTTGTTCAGTTTCCATGTAGTTGGATGGTTTTGAGTGAGATTCTTAATCCTGAGTTCCAGCTTGATTGCACTGTGATCTGAGAGATAGTTTGTTATAATTTCTGTTATTTTACATTTACTGAGGAGAGCTTTACTTCCAAGTATGTGGTCAACTTTGGAATAGGTGTGGTGTGGTGCTGAAAAGAATGTATATTCTGTTGATTTGGGGTGGAGAGTTCTGTAGATGTCTATCAGGTCCGCTTGGTGCAGAGCTGAGTTCAATTCCTGGGTATCCTTGTTGACTTTCTGTCTCGTTGATCTGTCTAATGTTGACAGTGGGGTGTTAAAGTCTCCCATTATTAATGTGTGGGAGTCTAAGTCTCTTTGTAGGTCACTCAGGACTTGCTTTATGAATCTGGGTGCTCCTGTATTGGGTGCATATATATTTAGGATAGTTAGCTCTTCTTGTTGAATTGATCCCTTTACCATTATGTAATGGCCTTCTTTGTCTCTTTTGATCTTTGTTGGTTTAAAGTCTGTTTTATCAGAGACTAGGATTGCAACCCCTGCCTTTTTTTGTTTTCCATTTGCTTGGTAGATCTTCCTCCATCCTTTTATTTTGAGCCTATGTGTGTCTCTGCACGTGAGATGGGTTTCCTGAATACAGCACACTGATGGGTCTTGAGTCTTTATCCAATTTGCCAGTCTGTGTCTTTTAATTGGGGCATTTAGTCCATTTACATTTAAAGTTAATATTGTTATGTGTGAATTTGATCCTGTCATTATGATGTTAGCTGGTTATTTTGCTCGTTAGTTGATGCAGTCTCTTCCTAGTCTTGATGGTCTTTACATTTTGGCATGATTTTGCAGCGGCTGGTACCGGTTGTCCCTTTCCATGTTTAGTGCTTCCTTCAGGAGCTCTTTTAGGGCAGGCCTGGTGGTGACAAAATCTCTCAGCATTTGCTTGTCTGTAAAGTATTTTATTTCTCCTTCACTTATGAAGCTTAATTTGGCTGGATATGAAATTCTGGGTTGAAAATTCTTTTCTTTAACAATGTTGAATATTGACCCCCACTTTCTTCCGGCTTGTAGAGTTTCTGCCGTGAGATCCGCTGTTAGTCTGATGGGCTTCCCTTTGAGGGTAACCCGACCTTTCTCTCTGGCTGCCCTTAACATTTTTTCCTTCATTTCAACTTTGGTGAATCTGACAATTATGTGTCTTGGAGTTGCTCTTCTCGAGGAGTATCTTTGTGGCGTTCTCTGTATTTCCTGAATCTGAATGTTGGCCTGCCTTGCTAGATTGGGGAAGTTCTCCTGGATAATATCCTGCAGAGTGTTTTCCAACTTGGTTCCATTCTCCCCGTCACTTTCAGGTACACCAATCAGACATAGATTTGGTCTTTTCACATAGTCCCGTATTTCTTGGAGGCTTTGCTCATTTCTTTTTATTCTTTTTTCTCTAAACTTCCCTTCTCGCTTCATTTCATTCATTTCATCTTCCATGGCTGATACCCTTTCTTCCATTTGATCGCATCGGCTCCTGAGGCTTCTGCATTCTTCACGTAGTTCTCGAGCCTTGGTTTTCAGCTCCATCAGCTCCTTTAAGCACTTCTCTGTATTGGTTATTCTAGTTATACATTCTTCTAAATTTTTTTCAAAGTTTTCAACTTCTTTGCCTTTAGTTTGAATATCCTCTGGTAGCTCAGAGTAATTTGATCGTCTGAAGCCTTCTTCTCTCAGCTCATCAAAGTCATTCTCCATCCAGCTTTGATCCGTTGCTGGTGAGGAACTGCATTCCTTTGGAGGAGGAGAGGTACTCTGCTTTTTAGAGTTTCCAGTTTTTCTGCTCTGTTTTTTCCCCACCTTTGTGGTTTTATCTACTTTTGGTCTTTGATGATGGTGATGTACAGATGGGTTTTTGGTGTGGATGTCCTTTCTGTTTGTTAGTTTTCCTTCTAACAGACAGGACCCTCAGCTGCAGGTCTGTTGGAGTACCTGGCCAGCCGTGTGAGGAGTCAGTCTGCCCCTGTTGGGGGGTGCCTCCCAGTTAGGCTGTTCAGGGGTCAGGGGTCAGGGACCCACTTGAGGAGGCAGTCTGCCTGTTCTCAGATCTCCAGCTGCGTGCTGGGAGAACCACTACTCTCTTCAAAGCTGTCAGACAGGGACATTTAAGTCTGCAGAGGTTACTGCTGTCTTTTTGTTTGTCTGTGCCCTGCCCCCAGAGGTGGAGCCTACAGAGGCAGGCAGGCCTCCTTGAGCTGTGGTGGGCTCCACCCAGTTCAAGCTTCCCAGGTGCTTTGTTTACCTACGCAAGCCTGGGCAATGGCGGGCGCCCCTCCCCCAGCCTCGCTGCTGCCTTGCAGTTTGATCTCAGACTGTTGTGCTAGCAATCAGCGAGACTCCGTGGGCGTAGGACCCTCTGAGCCACGTGCGGGATACAATCTCCTGGTGCGCTGTTTTTTAAGCCCGTCGGAAAAGCGCAGTATTCGGGTGGGAGTGACTGGATTTTCCAGGTGCCGTCTGTCACCCTTTTCTTTGACTAGGAAAGGGAACTCCCTGACCCCTTGCACTTCCCGAGTGAGGCAATGCCTCGCCCTTCTTTGGCTCATGCACGGTGCACGCATCCACTGACCTGCGCCCACTGTCTGGCACTCCCTAGTGAGATGAACCCGGTACCTCAGATGGAAATGCAGAAATCACCCCTCTTCTGCGTCACTCACGCTGGGAGCTGTAGACTGGAGCTGTTCCTATTCAGCCATCTTGGGTCCTCGATCAATATGTTTTTATTGGATGTAAAATCTACATCAAAGGCTCACAGCTTGAGGTTGCTGGTAAACTACATCCAAATGTGTTTTTTATATATATATATATATATATATATGCTTTTTATGGATGGGTTGCCTGAGTTTGTAAAATATTATCTAAAGAATCCACAATACCAAAAAGATATAGATGAGGTAAATATCTAATTTACCTTCTAAATCAGGAGATCTTTGAGAAAGAAAAGAGGCATTATTAATAATTACATTGAGACAACACGTCCAAACCAGCTCCTTCTGAAAATAATATAAATACACATCTCTGAGTTTTAGTTCACTCTTATATACAAATGAAGAGATAAAGTTAAGTTTTCCCTAGGCATCCTTCCAGTTCTAGGATTATATGACTTTTCTCAGTTAAATTTAAATTCAACCAGCTCAATATGCCAGTCAGATCATTTAAGACTGCCCGTCGTTGTCATCTGTCATTTGAGAAGATAAACCACATTTACTGTTACAGTTAGCTAAAATATGATTATGAAAGCAAATGTGCAATGACAACAAAGAAAAAAATCAAAATGCAAATCCAAATATAAATGGATTTCAAGTTATTTTGTTATGTATCATTCAGGATGCCACATTTATCCATCTGCATAGAGAATTATGGAATGACGCACTGGTTTCTTCAAAGTCCTGAACATCAGCATCTTATATCAGAGTAGAAATGTTCAAATATTCACTAAGGTTTAGATTGGCACGGCTTTTCATCTAACTCTGAGTGTGATATCCTAACTCTACACTTGCTCTAAAGCCTCACAATAGCATCAACACACTTGATGTGTTGTTTGCTAGCTCCAGTGGTCAACTATCTTTAATGACAAAATGGACCAAGTGTCCCAGCATTTTTGGCACATTATAAGATGGTACTATTAGCATGTTGGACCATTGGCAAGGTTCTATTGCTATCTATCTTGATCCAGGACCCATGTATTCTCTAAGTATACCTTAGGGCTCTTTCAGAGCTTTGAGTTTATGATAAGCATAAACACACAGACCAGTGTCTGGAACCAATAAGCTGTTAAAAAAATATTTGTTGGGTTGAAGGAAGAAAAAATTATAAAATTCCCAAAGAAAAGAAAACATAGAGAAGGAATAGCGTTAACTACTCTTTTTGCTTGAGGTCGTATGCTATTTATGTCATTGAATATAATAAAATATTATAAGCTAATGGTTTGATTCAGTACATGTCTCCAGAAAGCCATGCTGCCTTTTTAAATTGTAGTAAGATAAACATAATATTAAACTGATCATTTTAACAATTTTAAAGTATACAATTCAATGGCATTAAGTACATTCACAGTATTGTGCAACCATCACCACTATTTAGTTCCAGAACTTTTTAATTTCCCCAAATGGAAACCCTCCACCCATTAAGCAGTCACTCCATATCCTCTCTTCTTGCCAGCTGCTAGCAGTCACAAATCTGTTTTCCATCTCTATCAACTTTTCTACCCTGGATATTTAGTATAAATGAAATAATATGTGACCTTTTGTGTATGGCTTTTTTCACTTAGCATAATGTTTTCAAGGTTCATCCATGTTGTAGCATGTATGAGTATTTTTATAACTAAATAATATTCCATTGTATGGATATACTACAATTGGTTACCTTTTTATCATTTTATAGATATTTGGGTTGAGTCTACCTTTTTGCTACTGCAAATAGTGTTGCTGTGACTATTTGTGTGTAAGTTTTTGTCCGAAGACTGTGTACTATTCTTTTGGGCATATACCTAGGAGTAGAATTGCTGGGTCATATGGTAATTCTGTATAAATTTTTGAGGCAGGAACTGCCATATGTTGCCTTTTTAACTAATTAAAACATGAACTATCTGACAGATGCTGCAAACAACCCATCCATATTCATGCTCTTCCTCTCATAGTATAGGGCTGCTATTAGGAAGCAGCTGCCCAATCGGGGATTGTATTTTGCAGTGCCCTGGCATTTAGGTGAGGCCACGTGACTAATTCTTGTGAGTAGAATCTGAGTAGAAGTACATGTATAAGGCCAAGACTATGAGAAAGTGAGTGTATTTTCTCCATCTCTGTTACCCTTTCTCTAGCTTGATGTAGATGAGTACATTCAAAGTCACATGTGGACAATGATAGAGCAGCCAGGCATGGGGACCTTGGTCCCAGAATCATTTCTGGAGGAATCTGTTCTTGATGAAAAATACCATTTAAAACTTTTACATGAGTAATAAATACAGTTTTAATATCTATGAGTTATGACATATACTGGGGTTTGTTTAATTCAACTGCAAGCTTTATCTTTTTTTTTATACTTTAAGTTTTAGGATACATGTGGACAATGTGCAGGTTAGTTACATATGTATACATGTGCCATGTTGGTGTGCTGCACCCATTAACTCGTCATTTAACATTAGGTATATCTCCTAATGCTATCCCTCCCCCCTCCGCCCACCCCATGACAGGCCCCAGTGTGTGATGTTCCCCCTCCTGTGTCCATGTGTTCTCATTGTTCAGTTCCCACCTATGAGTGAGAATATGCGGTGTTTGGTTTTTTGTCCTTGCGATAGTTTGCTGAGAATGATGGTTTCCAGCTTCATCCATGTCCCTACAAAGGACATGAACTCATCATTTTTTATGGCTGCATAGTATTCCTGGGTGTATATGTGCCACATTTTCTTAATCCAGTCTATCATTGTTGGACATTTGGGTTGGTTCCACGTCTTTGCTGTTGTGAATAGTGCCATAATAAACATACATGTGCATGTGTCTTTATAGCAGCATGATTTATAATCCCTTGGGCATATACCCAGTAATGGGATTGCTGGGTCAAATGGTATTTCTAGTTCTAGATCCCTGAGGAATCGCCACACTGACTTCCACAATGGTTGAACTAGTTTCCAGTTCTACCAACAGTGTAAAAGTGTTCCTATTTATCCACATCCTCTCCAGCACCTGTTGTTTCCTGACTTTTTAATGATCAAACCAGGAAGAAGTTGAATCTCTGAATAGACCAATAACAGGCTCTGAAATTGAGGCAATAATTAATAGCTTGCCAACCAAAAAAAGTCCCGGACCAGATGGATTCACAGCCGAATTCTACCAGAGGTACAAGGAGGAACTGGTACCATTCCTTCTGAAACTATTCCAATCAATAGAAAAAGAGGGAATCCTCCCTAACTCATTTTATGAGGCCAGCATCATCCTGATACCAAAGCCTGGCAGAGACACAACCAAAAAAGAGAATTTTAGACCAATATCCCTGATGAACATCGATGCAAAAATCCTCAATAAAATACTGGCAAACTGAATCCAGCAGCACATCAAAAACTTATCCACCATGATCAAGTGGGCTTCATCCCTGGGATGCAAGGCTGGTTCAACATATGCAAATCAATAAACGTAATCCAGCATATAAACAGAACCAATGACAAAAATCATATGATTATCTCAATAGATGCAAAAAAGGCCTTTGACAAAATTCACCAACCTTCATGCTAAAAATTCTCAATGAATTAGGTATTGATGGGATGTATCTCAAAATAATAAGAGCTATCTATGACAAACCCACAGCCAATATCATACTGAATGGGCAAAAACTGGAAGCATTTCCTTTGAAAACTGGGACAAGACAGGGATGCCCTCTCTCACCACTCCTATTCAACATACTGTTGGAAGTTCTGCCCAGGGCAATCAGGCAGGAGAAGGAAATAAAGTGTATTCAATTAGGAAAAGAGGAAGTCAAATTGTCCCTATTTGCAGATGACATGACTGCATATCTAGAACAACCCATCGTCTCAGCCCAGAATCTCCTTAAGCTGACAGGCAACTTCAGCAAAGTCTCAGGATACAAAATCAATGTGCAAAAATCACAAGCATTCTTATACACCAATAACAGACAAACAGAGAGCCAAATCATGAGTGAACTCCCATTCACAATTGCTTCAAAGAGAATAAAATACCTAGGAATCCAACTTACAAGGGATGTGAAGGACCTCTTCAAGGAGAACTACAAACCAATGCTTAATGAAATAAAAGAGGATATAAACAAATGGAACAACATTCCATGCTCATGGGTAGGAAGAATCAATATCGTGAAAATGGCCATACTGCCCAAGGTAATTTATAGATTCAATGCCATCCCCATCAAGCTACCAATGACTTTCTTCACAGAATTGGTAAAACTACTTCAAAGTTCATATGGAACCAAAAAAGAGCCCGCATTGCCAAGTCAATCCTAAGCCAAGAGAACAAAGCTGGAGGCATCACGCTACCTGACTTCAAACTATACTACAAGGCTACAGTAACCAAAACAGCATGGTACTGGTACCAAAACAGAGATATAGACCAATGGAACAGAACAGAGCCCTCAGAAATAATGCTGCATATCTACAACCATCTGATCTTTGACAAACCTGACAAAAAGAAGAAATGGGGAAAGGATTCCCTATTTAATAAATGGTGCTGGGAAAACTGGCTAGCCATGTGTAGAAAGCTGAAACTGGATCCCTTCCTTACACCTTATACAAAATTTAATTCAAGATGGATTAAAGACTTAAATATTAGACCTAAAACCATAAAAACCCTAGAAGAAAACCTAGGCAATACCATTCAGGACATAGGCATGGGCAAGGACTTCATGTCTAAAACACCAAAAGCAACGGCAACAAAAGCCAAAATTGACAAATGAGATCTAATTAAACTAAAGAGCTTCTGCACAGCCAAAGAAACTACCATCAGAGTGAACAGGGAACCTACAGAATGGGAGAAAATTTCTGCAATCTGATCATCTGACAAAGGGCTAATATCCAGAATCTACAAAGAACTCAAACAAATTTACAAGAAAAAAACAAACAACCCCATCAACAAATGGGCGAAGGATATGAACAGACACTTCTCAAAAGAAGACATTTATGCAGCCAAAAGACATATGAAAAAATGCTCATCATCACTGGCCATCAGAGAAATGCAAATCAAAACCACAATGAAATACCATCTCGCACCAGTTAGAATAGCTTTATCTTAAATAACACAAACTATAATTTGAAAAAGATAAGGATACAAAGATGATAAGAGTCCTCTCACCTCCTTTCTGCCCTCAGCCTATCCTGCCTGCCTTCAATTATTAAAGCCTTGCTGAGAAGCTGGAAGAAGGTCAGGAAGCTCATCTAAACAGGGCTTTAAAGGGGTGCACAGGCTTATTGTCAGACACAACTTACATGGAAGTGAATATGAAACCAGTTATTATAGCATGTGTATTAGTACAAAACCTCTTGATCTTTTTTTTTCTGAAATTAAAGGCGGTAGGCTATTGCTGGAATTTGGATGGAGCTTGATGTGGGTTGAGAGGGTTGGGTTGCGGGGAGACAGAGGTGGAGAGAGAGTGCATACGGGTCACAGTATGGAGGGTTCTGGATACCACATGCAAAGTTAGCAGTTTTCCCTATATGTGATAGGGAAACTACATATTCCAACTCAACCTCATTTACAGTTTTTAATAAATTTTAGAAGTGTTGTCCATTTTCGTGGCTAAGAAGTATTTCTACTGTTACAATAATGCTTTTGAAGGTTGGCTCTGAAACAGCATAAAGAAAGGCAGAAGCTACAGGTTATTAGAACTGTACAAGCTGGGCCATGGTAATGTCCTAGTCCAAATTTAATTTTACTGGAAAGTCTTTCACAAATGATGAATGAACACGGCTTCTACCACCAGTTCTTCTCCAGTAAGCACTGAAACCACACACAGGAGAAGGTGAAGAACACATTTTCTGCAGAGACTGGTGATATTAAGCAAGAACCTGTCCTTTGTCTTGAGATATTTGTTTCTATCATTGTGTTGGACTGCAGAGATTTTGAATATCCTACTGTTTGTCATTCCAAAATAGGTCTTGTTGGGTGAGACTTTTTGACATCATAAGTGCAATATAGAAAATAATAAATTACCTGCTTTTGTCCATAATTCTAAACCAACATGCCTCTAGTCCTGAACTGGATTAGTTTAACTTGCCAAGCAAAAAGCATACTAGTTGAAGCTCATTGCTCATCCAAAGCTCCCTTGAACTCACTGTCATCTCTTAGGGATGCAGTCAGATTTGACTAAGATTTTGATCCTCTTCATAATTAATAGCAGACCATAACATTGTTCCTATATTTACATATATTTAAAATATTTTGGTGTAATATAAATACTGTGTTCCTTATTGGTTTAGAGACAGAATATGATATTGATTTTTAAATAAATCCATTAAACTATTTTCCAACTGTAACCTTTATCAACTTTTATAATAATGGTTTAACTGTGTACTTTTCAATTATTATACTTCCAGTTGGACTTTATTAAGGCATTACTTGCTTTCCTTAATGAAACAACATGCAGTTTCCTTTTCTTTCTAATTTCTCTTTTTAAATGCATTCTTAAAAACACTATTTATTTTGCCTTAGAAACCATTTGTCCTTTGTTTTTTTCCAACAAAAATATTTGGGGTTTAATTAAAACTATCAAAAATGCCATTAAAAGATCATTAGTAAAAACACCTGCTGCCATTATTAGAAGCACTATTTTCCCTAGAGCCCAGAGGGAGCTTCAGCTTGTGCAAATGTGTATATCATGTACTTTATGGAATTGCATTGCTGGATTTTTGCCAGGGTTTGGAGATTTTTATCCTTGCATCTCAGAAACTGCTCCACTTTGTACAGCCTGAGAAGTGCTATACCAAGTGAACAAAGTGCCTTACGATTTTGAATAAACTTGAGCTCCTGATCCAGGCTCCATTAGAAACTCACCTTCAATTTTAAATCAGAAGCAAGAGAAACTGGTAAAGTACAGGGAAAATCTTTACTCACCATTGCACTCCTGTCACATCAAAAGAATCCCAGATCTCTGCTGTCTGCAGCACATCTGTGATTTACCACTGGAAGGAGCTAGAGTAAAGAGATTGAAAGAGCACACCGTAACCAGGTATCAATGTGGTTAAAAACGACATAAAGGAAAATGATGAGCAAAAGAAAGACTGACCTTACCTTCTGAAAGACAGAGACTCAGGTTTGAAATTTCATGGCACTGAGATACATAAGATCATTTAAAAATTTTGAAATGTAGGACTTGTGCGTATAAGTCGTAAGACAAAAGCTTGAAAGCCTGTCATTTTCTTTTATTTTGCTTGCATCAAAGATTTGAAAGGGAAACAGTAAAAGAGATGGAGAGCAAATCAGAGGATATTACTCTAACTCAGAGAACCTTTAAATCTTTACACAAAAGAGATCTCAGAAGAAGAGATCTGCCACAAATATTTAACTCTTTATTGGGCAAACCTTACAACCTTCTTGTCTCAAATAAGGCTAAAATTTATTTGGCTTGACAGCAAAACTTTTTCTCAGTTTAAGATGACTAACAATTCAGTAAGTATGAGAATACAGGTAGAATTGAAGCTGAAACTGAACTGATTTTAAAAATATTATTACCTACTCCTTTTTTCCTGAAATATAATTTACTCTGTACTGATAGGAAATCCTGGGGTCTACATTCTTTTTTCGAGATGGAGTCTCGCTCTGTTGCCCAGACTGCAGTGTAGTGGCATGATCTCGGCTCACTGCAACTTCTGCCTCCAGGGTTCAAGCCTCCTGAGTAGCAGGTAGCTGGGATTCCAGACACGTGCCATCATGCCAGGCTAATTTTTGTATTTTCAGTAGAGACAGGGTTTCGCCATGTTGGCCAGGCTGGTCTTGAACTCCTGGTCTCGAGTGATCTGCCTGCCTTGGCCTCCCAAAGTGCTGGGATTATAGGCGTGAGCCACTGCACCCAGCCGCGTCTACTTTCATAGTTAGAAATTTCTTCCCAATTTCTAAATTAACACATCTATTGATATTTCTTATAGAAAATAGGTAAATTAGTGAGTGTAAGTACAGAGGAATTACAGGCATATCTTGGAGTTTGGGTGCCAGGTCACTGCAATAAAGTGAGTCACAAACTTTTTGGTTTCCAGTGCATATAAAAGTTATGTTTGCACTATACTGTAGCCTGTAAAGTATGCAATAGCATTATGTCAATAAAAACAATGTAGATACCATAATCAACAAATATTTTATTGCTAAAAATGCTAATGATTATCTGAGCTTCAGTGAGTCATAATCTTTTGGTAGTGGAGAGTCTTGCCTTGATATTGATGGCTGTTGACCGATCAAGGTGGTGGCTGATGGTTGTTGACTGATCAGGACAGTGGTTGCTGAGGGCTGATGTGGCTGTGGCAATTTCTTAAGACAACAATAAAGTTTGCTGCATTAAGTTTTCCTTTCATGAAAGATTTCTCTATAGCATGCCATGCTGTTTGATAGCATTTTTACCCATGGTAGAAATTCCTTCAAAATTGGAGTCATTTCTCTCAAACCCTACCACTACTTTCTCAACTAAGGTTATGTAATATTCTAAATCTTTCATTGTCATTTCCATGATGTTGACAGCATCTTCACCAGGAGTAGATTCCACCTCAAGAAACAACTTTTTAAATTCATCATGAGAAGCAACTCCTCAACCTTTCAAGTTTAATCATGAGATTGCAGCAGTTCAGTCACATCTTCAGGCTCCACTTTTAATTCCAATTCTCTTGGTATTTCTACCACATCTGTAATTATTTCCCCTACTGAAGTTTTGAACCCCTCAAAGCCATCCATGAGGATTGGAATCAACCTCTTCCAAATTCCCATTAATATTGATATTTTGACCTCTTCTTATGAGGTACAAGTTCTTAATGGCATCTAGAAGGGTGAATCCTTTCCAGAAGGTTTTCGATGTACTTTGCCCAGATCCATCAGAAGAATCATGATCTTTGGCAGCTATCATCTTATGAAGTGTATTTCCTAAGTAATAAGACTTGAAAGTTGAAATTATTTCTTGATTTATGGGCCACTGAATGGATGTTGTGTTAGCAGGCATGAAAAGAACATTAACATTTTTGTACATCTCCATCAGAGCTCTTGGGTGATCAGGTACATTGTCAATGAGCTGTAGTATTTTGAAAGGATTTTTTTTTCTTAATGGTAAGCCTAAACAAGGTCTAAACAGTGGGTTTAAAATGTTTGGTAAACCATGTTGTAAACAGATATGCTGTCACCTAGGATTTTTGTTTTATGTCAAGAGCACAGTTGGATTAGAATTAGCATAATTCTTAAGGGATCTATGATTTTTGGAATGGTATCTAAGCATTGGCTTCGACTTAATGTCATCAGGTGCATTACCCCCTTACAAGAGAGTCAGCCTGTCCTTTGAAGCTTTGAAGCCAGGCATTGACTTCTCTCTAGCTATGAAAGTCTTTAGATGAAATTTTCTTTTAATATAAAGCTGTTTCATCTACATCGAAAACTTTTTGTTTTGTGTAACCACTTTCATCAATTATCTTAGCTATGTTTTCTGGTTGACTTGCCACAGCTTCTACATTAGCACTTGTTGCTTCATCTTGCACTTTTATGTTATGGAGACAACTTCTTTCCTTAAACCTCTGAACCAACCTCTGCTAACTTTAAACTTTTTCTCTGAAGTTTCCTAACCTCTCCCAGCCTTTGTAAAACTGAAGAAAGTTAGAGCCTTACTCTGGATCAGGCTTTAGTTTAAGGTTTAAGGGAATGCTGTGGCTGGTTTGATGTTCTATCCAGACACAAATCATTTAGGACCTTACAAAAAACAAAACTCTGATATTCTATTGGGATGTATTAATCCATTAGCAGATCATTTGTATAAAATACTGAAAATCTTGCATCTGTCATTGCATTGATCTTTAGGATTTATTTGCACAATCTTCGGGCTTGTTGAATAATAATTCCTTATCGAGATCCTTGAGCATTTCCACTCCACTCCAAAATACATATAAACTAGATGAAAGATAAAGACTTTTCCAGATACAGGATAGCTATTCCTCAGTAATGAGTTTGTGGGCAGCCCCATTTCTTCACTGGAAGCCTAACATAAAACTGGGTATATGAGGGAAAATACTAAAAGGGCTGTCACGAAAACTAATGCGAACTGTGAAAAAAAAAAAGACAAAGGCCTATTCATTATTTTCTAGTGATCTAAAGTAGCAACTATACAACCATTTGGCAAAAATAAGTTTTGACTTTTGCATCAGGAGAAAAATCTTTGTAAACATTACTTTTTCATTATGCTCTTTTTATTGGTCATGGTTCCATGGAATACCTATGGTTGTGAAATTTATTCCTGTTTCAAAGCACTTGGAAATGATATTTAGTGCTACTTTTTCAAAAGAAGAACTCCTTTTGTATTTGCTCAAATGTTTGCATTGTTTTTTTCATTTAGCTCCAAAATGAATGCAATATGATTTATCAATCCAAGTATCAAAAGGATTCCTCAGAATGGCAAATTGTGACCAAACTTTAAAACACTAATTTAGAGGGAAGAATATTTCAATGAAATCATTGAGTCCTGGCATCATCAAATTCAGCACCATAGAAACACACTTTCTAAGGAAGTCATCAAAATGAGTATACTATCTTTGGAGTAGAATATAGATTTCTGCATTTTGGAGGTCAGATTCCAGAGTATACCAAAGACAAAAAAAAATCATGAGTAAACCTAAGTTTTGTGTCAATATATCTGACACAAAAAGTCCTTAGAAAAATAAATGCCAATGTGTTCCATTGAAGTAATTTGGAATGGGACCAAGAGTACTGGATTCTGCTCCCAGCTCTGCCACTAAGTAGCTGTGGACAGTTTTGTAAATCACTTCACATTTCTAAATTTCAGGATTTGAATCCCAAAAGAAGGGGTTATATGGCCTAAAAATCAAAAGTTCCTTACAGATCTGCTGCTTTGTAATCAGTGGGCCTCTATTTATTTGGGGGGCTGACAGTGGGGAATAGGCGGATGACATTTTCCATGGCATATAATCAAGCCCCTATCTCTTAGAATTTCCAATGCATACTCATACCTGAAAGGCCACTATTTGGAAAATAACTCAAACTTAACCTCTCTAGATTCTAAGTGATCTCTATTATGTCTGTATACATACATTTGTCAGTGTAGCTCCCCAAATACCTTAGTTCTTTTTTATAGATTAGTCTTGAAATCAAGGGATTCATATAAAGGGCCTCCATAGGGATCAGTCAGCAGGCAGCTGGTTAAGTCTCACATGTTGAGCCTTCTCTAGGAGTATATTTTCAATGTACAGAAAAGTAACACTAAAGAAGTACAGAATTTAAAGTATTTATTCTTGGACTTTTCTGTGAGTAACTTTGAAAGAGCGAGAAAACAGTGGATGCAGCTGCCTGCATGACTTGGGTAATCAATGTGGCTGAATCTACTTCTAAAAAAGTGCATAACAAATCAGTGGCCATGACTTTTTACTCAGGATACTGTGGCAATATATTTTACTCCTAATAATTGTACACCTCTCTTCTTTTTATCCCAATTGCCACTTGGCATATTCAGACAATGTGTGACCTAGAACTTGGATGTTTCCCCCTAACTTGTCTTTTCCCTGAATGTATCCATCAAAATACCATTTTAAACATGTTGCTTCCTGGTTTTAAAACCTTCAATGTCTCCACGTGGTTTATTAGTAATGGCTAAAACCTACAGCTTGGAATTTAAGGTCTTCCATTCTCTGTCCCTATCCACACTTGCAGCCTTATTTTCTACTCTTACCTACAGCAAACTGTAGTCTTATTTACGTAGGTCCAGTAGATCCCTCCGCAGTATTCACTACCACGTATTTGCTCATTCTGTCTTTTTTATTTTATTTTTTTTGCCTCAGTGCATTCTCTCTCCTCTCCATTAGTGACATTCCATTCATCCTTAGAAACCCAGTATAAAAGCCAGCCTCCCTCATGAAGGTCACTCTGTTATCTTTAATCTCTGCCTTTTGACATAAAAAATTATGTCCATTATTGCATTATCACATTATATTTTATTTCCACAACCTGCGTACATGTCTTCCTCCAAAGATTATTCCATATCCTGTTCATCTTTTAATTCTCAGTGGCACTCAGCAGAGTTCCTTGTGAAAAAAATTTTAAAAGAACTTTAATAAATTAATTCAATCAATCGCTACATCATTTTGACCATTTTAAACCATTTAAAATGAGTTTTTTGCTTTGAACTTATCCATTGAAATTTTAATTTACTCTACATTTACTTTTCCTTTTAAGTACAATCTGAGAGCATTTATATGGAAATTGTGACATTAAGCAATGAGTTTGATCCTAAATGAATAACTACCATGGGAGTGATGTTGCCTTAGAGTTTATCCAGATAGTCTCATGTTATCAAATGTATACTTATGTATGTTATATATATATATTTACTATCTATATATATGAAAAGAAAAATACCTCAAGTCAGGGGATCAAGTTGAAATTTTGGCACTAGTCACACTTTTTCATTATTATTATTAATTAGAGATTTCAAAAAGTTGTTTTTCCCCATTAAATATATAGCACACCATAAAATTGTTTTTGAACAATCCTTGACTGACTAATCACAAGTCTTATACAGTAAGAGCATACACCCTATGTTCAACATAGAAAATCAGCCTGTAAGTGAAAGAATGTGTATGCATGTAAAAGAGAGAGCCAAAGGCAGTTGAACAGCTGAAATGGGGAAGAAAACTGGTTAAAGGGAACATATCATCGCCAGGTAGGCAAAAGGTAATGTATAAATGACTAACGATCCAGTTAGAGAATTCTTTTTAGGCAAAAATGTGGCAGAGTAGAAAGTTATGAACTACGTTACATACCGTGACAAAAATACCCAGGGCAACCAAGTACCATTCCATTTTCAAATATATGTATGAGAAAAGCCATGAATAATGGATTTCATATAACATCTTTGCTATGCATTATTTAAAATATTTGTGCTGACTGAAAGTGATCGTAGTCTTTTTTCATTACAGTTTTGTGATGTGGTTAATATGCTCTGCTTGTGATATTAGTGTAGGGACATGATACTGGACATGTTGTTTTGAAGCCTACAACAGATTATCAGAATTTAGATGGAATTGTAAGCATTTGAAAAAAAATCTGTTGTAAAACATTAAAAAAGCTTTTCAATATCTGTACATTGTTTTGTCAGTAAAGGATAATGTAAAAATAGAATAGGTGCATGCTAAATTGTGCCTTGGTTAATTCTTCAATTGAGTGTCATGGTTTATTCTGCATTTCACATCTCAGCAAAATCTTAGGAAAGGGCTCTTTCCGCCACCCCCCCCCCCCCCCCCCACCTATCTTCAACTTAGTGGAACTTATCCAGGCAAGATAGAGTTAAAATGCAAATAACTTTGTTGTGTGAAAATATCAGACTCTTCAACCAACATTTATAGATTTAAACTTACTTCTCAGTTGGAAAGCATCTTAAAACCTGATGCCAAGTTTGGAAGCTACCTCAGAAGTTATTAAGATTGAATTGATTTTCTCACAAAGGAAGGTGCTGATGCATACTGGATATTAATTAAGGTATCATCAGATTGTTTTTGCAGCAAAAATATGTTACATTTGCTTAAAAAATATTCAACTAATGTCCTCCATGTTCCAGGTACTGTGCATATAGTGCATCTATACAGTGTATATGTATATAGCAGCAAATTATATCTCTGTATATGCATATACATATATGAACATATGTGTTATAGAGCATATATTACAGAACTTGTACATGTATATGTATTTATATATGTGTTTATGTGTATGTATAAAACAGTACAACTAACAGACTTTAATCCTTACATACAAATACCATTTCAGGGTCATACTGAATCCTAGGTCCACCGAGGGGTTTGAATGTTTGTAAATGTAGTTCTGATTGTTGAAATAGGCTGTTCTAGTATTCAGTATAGTGTTTTCTCAGTGGTTGCTTTTGTTACTTAAAGTATGCTTCATACTATGCTGCATACATTTTTATGCATATACAATCAGATTTTATCACAATTTTATGCACAACTTAATGCATACATAATCAGACTTAATGCTGCTGCCTGTTAACAGAATTACAACTGTCTGATACTGTCTGATTTACAGCTCTATCTGTAGAATCCAGAACAGTGCTCAAACATAGTAGATGTTCAATAAAATTTGTTGAATAATAAATTGTTTGCATGTGTGTGCATGTGTGTGTGATTACTATTTTCCCCATTTTGAAAGATGGTTGAAACTCAGGTTCAAGAGGAATTATAATAATACATAATAATTGTAATGGAATATACATAATATATATTTAATAACTAAAACCATCTACCCTTTTTGAGTGCTTAAGTAAGAGCCATGTCCTGGGCTCAGCCTATTCCATAATTTATCTCATCTAACCTTCACATACCATGTAGGTGGATTATTATTCTCATTTTACAGATGGGAATACTGAAGCTCAGAGGGATTGAGTAATTTCGCACGGTATCCTAATGTGAGCTACTGGCAGAGCCAGAAATTAAAATGATTCTTTTGTTTCAAAAATTATGTGTTTATTTCAATAGTTTTTGGGTTATAGGTGGTTTTTGGTTACATGGATGAGTTTTTTAGTGGTGAATTCTGAGATTTTATTATTAATATTATTATTATTATTATATTATTATTAATTTATTTTTTACCCTTGCTCCACCTGTTCCAATTCTGAGATTTTTAGTGCACCCATCACCCGAGCAGTGTACACTGTACCCAGTATGTTGTCTTTCATTTCTCATCCACCTTCCAGCCTCCCCTCCCAAGTCCCCAAATTCCACTATATCATTGTAAGTTTTAGCATCTTCATAGCTTAGCTCCCACTTATAAGTGAGAAGATACTTTATTTCCATTCCTGAGTTACTTCACTTACGCATTAGTCAGGGCTCTCCAGAGGGACAAAATAGGATGCATGTCCATATGAAAGGGAGTTTATTAAGGAGAATTTACTCACATGATCACATGGTGAAGTCCCATGATAGGCTGTCTGCAAGCTGAGGAGCAAGGAAGTCAGTAGTGGCTTAGTCTGAGTCCCAAAACCTCAAAAGTAGGGAAGCTGACAGTGCAGTCATCTGTCTGTGGCTGAAGGCCTGAGAACCCCTAGCAAACCACGGAAGAGTCCAAAGGCCGAAGAACCTGGAGTCTGATGTTCAAGAGCAGGAAGCATCCGGCACTGGAGAAAGAAGAAAGCTGGAAGACTCAGCAAGCCAGCTTATTCCACCCTCTTCCGCCTGCTTTTACTAGCCCTGATGGCAGCCAGTTGAATGGTGCCTACCCAGATTGAGGGTGGGTCTTCTTCTCATAGTCCACTGATTCAAATGTTAATCTCCTCTGGCAACACCCTCACAGACAAACCCAGAAACAATACTTTACATCCTTCAATCCAATCAAGTTGACATGTTGACATTTAATTTTAACCATTACAACTTAGAATAATGGCCTCCAGCTCCATCCAAGTTGCTTCAACATATATTATTTCATTTCTTTTTATGGCCAAGTAGTATTCCATGGTGTTTATATACCACATTTTTTTTTTTAAATCTACTCATTGGTCAATGGGCACTTAGATGGGTTCCATATCCTTGCAATTGTGAATTATGCTGCTGTAAACACACATGTGCATATGTCTTTTTCATACAATGACGTCTTTTCCTTTAGGTAAATACTCAGTTGTGGGATTGCTGGATTGAGTGGTGGATCTACTTTTAGTTCTTTAAGAAATTGCCATACTGTTTTCCATAGTGGTTGTACTAACTTACATTCCCACCAACAGTATAAAAGTGTTTCCTTTTCACCACATCCATGCCAACATCTATCGTTTTTTGACTTTTTAATAATGCCCATTCTTGCAGGAATAAGGTGGTATCTCATTGTGGTTTTAATTTGCTTTTTCCTGATGATTAGTGATCTTGAACATTTTTTCATATGTTCATAATCTTCTTTTGAGAAATGTCTATTCATGTTCTTTGCCCACTTTTTGATAGGATTATTTGTTTTTTCTTGCCGATTTGTTTGAATTCCTTGTGGATTCTGGATACTAGTCCTTTGCTAGATGCATAGTTTGTGAATATTTTTTTCCCATTTTGTGGGTTGTCTGCTGACTCTGCTGATTCCTTTTGCTGTGCAGAAACTTTTTAGTTCAATTAGGTTTCATTTATTTATTTTTGTTTTTGTTGCATTTGCTTTGGGGGTCTTAGTCATGAATTTTTTTGCCTAAGCCAATTTCCAGAAGAGTTTTTCCAATGTTATCTTCAGAATTTGTATGGTTTCAGGTCTTAGATTTAAGTTCTTGATCCATCTTGAGTTGATTTCTGTATATGGTGAGAGATGGGGATCTAGTTCCATTCTTCTACATGTGGCTTGCCAGTTTTCCCAGCACCATTTATTGAATAGGGTGTCCTTTCCCCAATTTATGTTTTTTGTATGCTTTGTTGAAGATCAGTTGGCTGTAAGTATTTGGCTTTATTTCTGGATTCTCTATTGCATTCCATTGGTCTAAGTGTTTATTTTTATACTAGTACCATACTGTTTTGGTAACTACAGCCTTGTAGTATAATTTGAAATCTGGTAATATGATGCCTCCAGATGTGTTCTTTTTGCTTAGTCTTGCTTTGGCTATGCAGGCTCTTTTTTGGTTCTGTATGAATTTTGGGATTGTTTTCTCTAGTTCTGTGAAACATAATGATGGTATTTTAATGGGAATTGCATTGAATCTGTAGATTGCTTTGGGCAGTATGGTCATTTTTAAAATATTGATTCTTCCCATCCATGAGTATGGCATGTGTTTCCATTTATTTGTGTCATCTGTGATTTCTTTCAGCAATGTTTTGTAGTTTTCTTTGAAGGATTTTTTTTTTTTTTACCTCCTTTGTTAAGTATATTTCTAGGCTTTTTTTTTTGCAGCGTTATGAAAGGTATTGAGTTTTTGATTTAATTCTCATCTTAGTTGTTGTTGGCCTATAGCCATGCTGCTGATTTTTGTACATTGATTTTGTCACCTGGCACTTTACTGAATTTGTTTATTAAATCTAGGAGCCTTGTGAATGAGTCTTTAGGGTTTTCAAGGTATACGATCATATTATCAGTGAAGAGCAAAATTTGACTTTCTCTTTTCCAATTTGGATGCCCTTTACTTCTTTTTCTTGCCTGACTGCTCTGGCTAGGACTCCCAGTACTATGCTGAATAGAAGTGGTGAAAGTGAGCATCCTTTTCTTGTTCTAGTTCTCAGGGAGAATGCTTTAAACTTTTCCCTATCCAGTAGGATTAAAATGAGTTTTGTTTTCTGATGCCCAAAGTCCCACTTTTATAAAGTTTGCAACATTTCCAATAGTTCAGATGCCAGCATGTCCTGACCATTGGACCTAATTGACTATAATAAAGAAGGCATACTGCAAATTTTGCCATAAACTAAATTGTTATTAATATTAGTGTTAGTAGAACCATGAGAGCCTGCCTAAAATTATTTAGAATAAGGGAGCAAGTGTTTGGCTAGGCTTCTTCCCTTGATTGCAAAATTCTTTGGTATAAGGACTTTGATTTTAACTTCATAAAGCAGAAATACATTCTCAGCCAAATATCTAAATTAGTATTTGAATATTTTATCTAAGCCAAGTCAAGAAAGAATGATTATTTTTTAACTTAGAAACCTTAAGCACACAGTTAGTATAATATACATACAAAAATGTATGTATTATAAATATATAACTAACTGAAGTTGCACAAACTAAACACATCTATGTATTTGACCCCAAGATTAAAAAAAACAGAATGTTACCAGAACCCTATCAGCACTCTCTTCTCCCCTCCACCTACCCATGATCCCTTACAATCATGAATTCTTTGCCCTGACCCCAGCATAACCACTATCCTGACTTCTCAACTTCAATCCGTATAGATTAGCATTGCTTGTTTTTGTACTTTATATAAGTGGTACCATGATCCTTCTTTTTTTTTGCATATGGTTGTTCTTCATGTTTTATTTAATCATGCAAATAGACTACAGTTTATTTATTAGTGCTTCCAGCAATGAACATTTGGGTTTTTCCAGTTTTTGCAGTACTCTTCTGAATATTCTAATACATGTATTTTGATGAACATATTTGCACATTTTTGTTGAGTTTATATTTAGGAGTAGAATTACTGGGTCATAAGATATGTATATATTCAACACAGTAGTTACTGCCAAATATCTTTCCAAATTTATGTTGCCACCAGTAGTATAAAAGTTCTGGTTGCTCTACATCCTTACCAGTATTTCATCTTTTTTTAAATGTTAGCCATCATAATGGGTGTAAAGTAGTATTTCATTATGATTTTAATTTACATTTCCTCATGACAAATTGATATTGAACAGCTTTTCATATGTATATTGGTAATTCTTTTGTGAAGCATGTATTAAAGTTTTGGTCCATTTTTCATTTGGGATGTCTGGCTTTTTGGGTATTAATTAGTAAGGGCTTATTTTATACTTTGGATCCAAGCCCTGTGTTGGAGATATATCTATATCTATATCTATATTTATATCTATATAACTATATCTAGCTCTCTCTCTCTCTCTATGTATATATATATCATAGTACTTCTGCTTTGTGGAATGAGAGTAAAGGTTGTATATGGAGTGATAGTTTAAATTTATATGTATTTTCTCATGTGTGTGTGTGTATGTGTGAAAGAGAGAGAATAAGAAGACAGCAAGAGAGAGAAAGGCTAAATTTTCTGAACATTATGTAACAAATGCTTGAGTTCCTATGACTATTACTCATTTTATCTTCTTTACCATGTGGGTCCCTAACATAGTGCTCTCGAAGACATATAGGGAAAAAAAGGTACTGACTTCCTGGTGATTTGCAAAATAAAATTCTTTGAGATTAAGACATTCACATTTCTTCCAGACTAAAAATGAAAAAAAGAGGACCTGGAAATTGTCAGGAGAACCCTAAGCAATGTAGTTGGCAAATTCATATAGTAATAAAACTTTGGACCTACATAGGGTTGGGTTAAATTTATTTCAAACATTTTCTACTCTAAAGCAAAACCAAGAATTAAATGAGAACAACTTTTACAAGCCTGAGTTGAGTTTCAATGCTCGAATGTCAAACAATATTAAATCTCAATTTCCAAGGGTTAGACACAGCAAGACGCCACTTGCTCTTTTCATGGCAAGACTCTCAACATTCTTTGTAGAGCTTGTCATGGTGTGTGTCCCAATTGCTGTCAAACAGGCTGCTATGCATTTTGCTAAATGTAGGTTTGAATTAAAAAACTTCAGACATTTATAGAAAAGTAGTTTAGATATAGCTGAGGGGATTCTGGAAAACATAAATGACCTTACGTTCTTCCCGTTAAGAACTGACCAGAAACAATACAATGACTGTGTTCTGTTTAGAGTAACAAAAGAAGACTGATAGTTTCATTAGCCTAAAATAAAGGTTATAAGTGACAAGTCCTGTGCTGAAGCTAGCAAGAAAGATGTCATGATATATTTTAAAACAAAAGTACTTCTTGCCCCTCTGCTTCAAGGAAGGAAATGTATTTTTTTTTTCTCCAGATACAAAAATCCTTTTATGAACCTGTTTGACACAGCACCTTTAATCATTGTCACACACATTCCATTTCTTAAGTAAACTTGCTGATTTCATGAATTGTGTTAGAAAGCAGGAAGGCTAAATTTTCCATTTTCATTAACTGACTCATTTATGCATTCCTAGCAAAGGAGAAAATATCTGTGAAAAGGAATGAGTGGAAATGTGCTATTTTTCTTCTTTGTAAAGTGGGAATCAGGAGGTTTGAGGCACACAGGGCAGTCCTTGCTGTTCAATCTGCAAGTCTGTTCTCCGTCTATAGCATGCTGTATTTATTTGGATAGTCTTATTCCTCTTTCATCTTTGAAAAGAAATCAGATCCTATCTATATTCAGGTTGGACAATATTCAAAATCTTGTCTAAATCCCCAGTTGTGTAAGCAGTTTTCATGGTTCATGTTCATTTGAAAGAGTAGTTCTCAAGTACTGAAACATATGTTTTCAACACAGACCACAGAATTTTCAGAACACTTTCAAAATGTTCACAGATGTTTTGAAGCCCCTCCATACATCCCAAAATAAGAAATTTGAAATAAAGGCAGATCACTGGAACATTGTAACTTATTTCAAAGCCAATGGTAAAGACGTATTAAAGCCATGGTTTTCCATACACCATAGTTGCCATGCTCATTGTACTATACCAGATCTAGGAAGTGAATTGGTTAATATCAGGAGCTCTCCTGCAATAAAAGATTTCAATATAAATTGCTTCTGGTGCAGAATCTAGACAGACTCGATTTATCAGGGCAAGCCAGGAGAGAGAACAGAAAAAAATGTAGAATATAGTCAAGGAAGAAAGTGGGCAGGTCCCAATTTATAGATGAGTAACTGAGATTCAAAAAGAATAAGTTTGTTTGAAATTACACAGTTTAAGAGAGTATATGAAGATTGTAAAAGTAGCTCTAGATGATTTGAAATTCTTATTCTGAGCTTTTTCTCACTGTTCCCTAATTATACCACCAAGATGATTAGCTCCAAACAGTTCACTTCTTCTGAAAAACAACAAAGATTAAATTAAAATGGAATAGATTTGACAGTTTTAAATGACCAATGACATTTTGACCAAAGTAAAAGTATATTATATTTAAATAGGGCTGTGTAGTATGCGTTAGTTTCCAGATATGCTCATTAAACTCTTCTCACCGTTATTGTAGTAAGAAGATGATGTTACATCTTTGTGCTATCAGGCAAATCAAGAATTGGTTACATCTAGGTCCCTTGAGTGTAGTTTTGAAGCCTGAGTGTACAAGGGTGGATGTTTGGGAGGGAAAGTTTAGAAAGTGATGCCTTATTTATTGTACATCAATCTAAGAGAAGAAAACAAAATTTCTGAAATATTCCATGGTTATTTTCTTAAACAGCAATAATGTATATGCAGAAAATAAAAGAAACACATGATCTTTCCATTCAGAATTTTTTGCCCTTAGATTTTAACTCTTGATCTCTCTTTATATATGTCACTCTATGTAAAAATACACACACCCATATACATGCACACACAAATACACACACACAAACATATAAGCAAAGTAACAAAATAAAAAATAAAAATTCCTCGAATTACTTTCAAAAATATAATTCCCACTACATGTGTAGCTTTTAAAGATTTGCTTACCTAAAGGGGTCAAGTTTGTACATTATTCCACATCTTCCTTTCATTCTAGCTGATGAAGGGAGCTGTCCAAGTCATGATCAGTGGAAAGTATTTAACTCATTCTTTTAAAAATTTTCCATCTCATTTTGTTGTTTTGCAGCCATTATTACGCATCAAGCTTCAAGCTTCTAAATATTCATATGAAGCAATGATGTCTTTAACACCAAACTACATCAGTTCCTAAGTCAGAGACAAAGATGGTGGTTTGGTGAGATCCGCATTAGATTCCGGGATAGTGAACATTATCGTATGTTCTATTAAGTATGTTAATTAAGATGACTATATAACTATCCTTTAAACAGCAGTGTTTTAAAAATGAAAGGGGTGCTATCCTCATCCCTTCTGTGCTGCTATAACAGAATACCTGAGACTGGGTAATTTATAAAGAATAGAGATTCTTACAGTTCTAGATGCCGGGAAGTCCAGGGTCCAGGGGCTTGTGCCTGGCAAGAGCCTTCTTGCTGTGCTATCCCATGGAGCAAGGTGAAAGAGCAAGAGAGTATACACATGCAAGAGAGGGAAGGTTGCTGAATTCATCCTTATGAGGACACTGCTCCAGTGGTAACAAACCTACCCTCTTGATAATGGCATTGATTCATTCATGAGCACAGAACCCTCATGACCTAATCACCTCTTAAAATGTCTTACCTCTCAACACGGTTGCATTGGGGATTAAGTTTCCAACACTTTGATAGGGACACCTTCAAACCATAGCAGGTGCTATTAATAATTACATCTGGACAAAAGGCATAAGCCAGAACTGTGTAGGACAAACCAGGATATATGGTGATGTTCAATAAAAATATGAAATACTTCCCTTTCTTTTCCTGTTGTGCCCTAATATCACTGCCAGTCATGGCCGCAATTCCAATCTAAGTGACATTCTGTTAGTATATATTTGATGACCCTCTTTCCAATCAACATTTTGAAATAATAGTTTTATAGGAATTTCTTGAAAATATAATTCTTTTAAGATTTCCTATCTTAGGACCTTGTTTAAAGGGATGTTCTCTGCCAAAAATATTTTATTTTTCCCTTTCTAACTATTTTAAAATTCTCATTTTCCAGTTCAACTATTATTTCCTTGTCAAAATATTCTACCTCCAGTTTTTCTTTACTAGCTCTGGGAACTTGGGAAAAAAAAATTAACCTAGAATTCATTATCTTTAAGTGTAAAAAAGGAGTAATTCCAATAAATTTTAAGTAGATAAAATGACAAAATATTATGTTGCATTGCCTATAAGTTGTAGAAAACAAACAATAAAACTAAACTAAAAACCTTTAAACTATATTCAGGTTTTAAAAAATGCTCAAAAATATTTTATTTATAAACTGATTCTGCTGGAAGATAAGACAGTTAATTGACCATCTTAAATACCAAAGGGCACACTAAGAATTTTAAATATGAGAAAACAATAGATTCAAAGGGAGAAAGTTAATAAGCTTATCATTGATTGATTTCTTTTTTTTTTTTTTCTTTTATTATTATTATTATTATTATTATTATACTTTAGGTTTTATGGTACATGTGCACAATGTGCAGGTAAGTTACATATGTATACATGTGCCATGCTAGTGCGCTGCACCCACCAACTCGTCATCTAGCATTAGGTATATCTCCCAATGCTATCCCTCCCCCCTCCCCCCACCCCACAACAGTCCCCAGAGTGTGATGTTCCCCTTCCTGTGTCCATGTGTTCTCATTGTTCAATTCCCACCTATGAGTGAGAATATGCGGTGTTTGGTTTTTTGTTCTTGCGATAGTTTACTGAGAATGATGATTTCCAATTTCATCCATGTCCCTACAAAGGACGTGAACTTATCATTTTTTATGGCTGCATAGTATTCCATGGTGTATATGTGCCACATTTTCTTAATCCAGTCTATCATTGTTGGACATTTGGGTTGGTTCCAAGTCTTTGCTATTGTGAATATTGCGGCAATAAACATACGTGTGCATGTGTCTTTATAGCAGCATGATTTATAGTCCTTTGGGTATATACCCAGTAATGCAATGGCTGGGTCGAATGGAATTTCTACTTCTAGATCCCTGAGGAATCGCCACACTGACTTCCACAAGGGTTGAACTAGTTTACAGTCCCACCAACAGTGTAAAAGTGTTCCTATTTCTCCACATCCTCTCCAGCACCTGTTGTTTCCTGACTTTTTAATGATTGCCATTCTAACTGGTGTGAGATGGTATCTCATTGTGGTTTTGATTTGCATTTCTCTGATGGCCAGTGATTTCATAAACTGACATAATTTATGAACTAGCCATTGATTTTATTATTTGATGCAGCTATCCAAACATACCCTGAAATCAACTCAGATATAAAAGTTCCTAATAGCTATTTCAAAACTTGAAATCTAAAAAAAACGCTATTAATATTCTCTCTCCAGAGGCTCAAGAATGAGAAAGGATTGCTTATAACAAAGAATCAATCCAATTTTAAAATATTTTTATAAATTCCAACTGGCAGGGGAAAAGTTACTAGTTGAAAGCTACTTACCATTTTGAGAGGGTGTGTCATATTTCTGAGTTCATATTTTCATCTTGTAAAAGATGGTTATGGTCACCTCACCTCCACAGCATATTAAATGTTCACCTCAAATTTGGTTGGTTCCAAAGCAATTCATCTTCACAAAGATCTTAGCTATTGAACATGAGAGGTGGAAACAATCAGCTCCTCTAGTATTGTCAACCATTATGAGAGACATTCACAATGTTGCACTTTTATGTCTGTCCTTTTCATTTGTGTAAACCTCTTTCAGGACAGGAACTGTGCTTTCTTTTTTCCATTCTTAGCTGCAAGTAGGCACACACTCACTAAATATTTGAATGAATGGTTAAGTGACTTTCTCCTGAACTTTCCTACAGATGGAGGCCACACCGAAGAGAACCCAGTCTATTCCTCCTTTATGTGCTTTTAAAAATAAGATTTAGAATGATGAGATAAAACACATAGTAATGTATACATTTTATCTAATTACAGATAAGTATATTGTAAAAGCTCTGTCTCTAAATCCTCTTTTTATACATAGCTGTCTTTTAGAGACTTAAAGATGCCAAAGATAATGGAACCATTTTATAAATTTAATGGGAAGAAATTTTCATTAACAGCCACAATATGCACACAATCTACATTTGACTTATTCTCTTCGTGAGGGTCAAGCAGTCTTTGCCATTTCTTTTTAAATCCTTGTTGGAAAATTCTGAGTGTTATCGTAAGATCATGTCATTTGAAAGAAACTCCTGTAGAATAAGGTTACAATAAGCCACTTAGATTACTTTTGAGAAGTGAGAGTTGTTTTAAAATATCTGAATTCTTTACTCTTTTGAGAAAACCCAGCCTAGTGGGAGAGTCAACTCCTGTGAGGTAGTTTTTAGACAAGCCTGTGATTGAAGATGCCACATAGTAGCTATCTGCACCTCTTGTTATTTATCTCTTGGTATGGGAAACATAGGTTTATATGTGGAGCTTTCACACAAATTCAAGAGAAGCTGTCCATTGTAAGAAGTGAAATAAAATGATGGAAAAGACTGCTGCTTTCATCCTGGGTGGGTGTGCTATCCACAGGTAACAGAGTGGCATTTGACAAAAGAACATATTCTCTGTCCTTGTTGCCTTGGGAGAAGAAGTAATTCTATGATTTGAAGGCAACTCTCTGGGGGATTTTTTTTTTTAATTGTTACCCTGCTATTCTGACAGTGATTTTAGATGGCTAGGTTTTAAAGTCTGCTTTCACAGCAAGGCAGTGAGTTGGAACAGAGAAAGTACATTTTCATTGCCATGTACTTAATGCTCATACTTACAGTCAAATACTTAATCTCCCTGATATTCAGTTTTCTAATCTGTAAAATGGAAATAATAATAGCACCTATTTCAAAAAGTGTCTGCGATGATTCAATGGAATGATTCTGTGTCTACATAAAGTGAGTTATTATTATTTGTCAGCTATTATCATTTGTTATTAGTATCAATTAGTTATTTATCATTTGAGTAGGGTTCATGGTCTGGGCAATGTGCTGGGTAGGGTGGGAGGTAGGGAATGCTAAAAAAGTGATTCATGCTTCTTACATTCAAGGACCTGACAGAGCAAGGAGATAATGCATACAATAAAGAGCAATTCTATTAACAAATAAATCCACTGAGTAACTAAAAAGGGGGCTTTGGAGTTCTGATCTGGATGAGATTATTTTCAGCTTGGGGTGGGAAGTATGTAGGGGGCTGGGATTACTGGTTTGGGACACATTCTCTTAAATACAGATCTGGAAAGATGAATATGAGTAAAAGACATGATATAGGAAAACACTACATCCCACAGGGAACACCACAGACATGTGAAAACATTTGGTGGATGTGGGAGAATTGACAAGGAATTAGGTTTGGATAGATACTAATTTGCTAGGGCTATAATAAAATAGCAAAGACTGAGTGGCTTAAACAACTGGAAGTTCAGAATCAAAGTGCTGGGGATAATGGCTTCCAGCTCCATCCATGTCCCTGCAAAGGACATGATCTCGTTTCTTTTTATGGCTGCATAGTATTCCATGGTGTATGTGTACCACATTTTCTTTATCCAATCTATCACTGATGGGCGTTTGGGTTGATTCCATGTCTCCTCAGCAAACTAATGCAGGAACAGGAAACCAAATCCTGCATGTTCTCACTTATAAGTAGGAGCTGAACAATAAGAACACATGGACACAGGGAGGGGAACAACATACTCTGGGGCCTGCTGGGGGTGGGGTGGGGGAAAGGAGAACATTAGGAAAAATAACTAATGCATATTGGGCTCATTTCCTAGGTGATGTGTTGATCTGTGCAACAAACCACCGTGGCACACGTTTACCTATGTAACAAGGCTGCTCATCCTACACATGTACCCCAGAACTTTAAAAAAAGATTAAACAAAACCCCCACATCAAAGTGCTATCAGGGTTGGGTTTTTCTGAGGCCTCTCTCCTTGGCTTGCAGATTGCCATCCTCTTGCTGCCTGTTCATGTGGTCAACATGCCGGTGGCCTCTTCCTCTTCTAACAGCCTCATTTTCATGGATCACTTCTGTATCACCTTACCTGTAAACATGGTTACATTCTGAGGGGCTGGAGGTGAGACTTCAACATACAAATTTTTGAGAATCAGCCCATAAGAAATAAAAAGATTGAACATGTAATTTGGTGACTGACTATCGTCAGTTTTAAGTGGTTCTCTTGGCCTGTGGAATTTATTTCATAGACACCTGGTAGACACTAAGTGTTTTTGACAGAGAAAGGATCAAAGCAGGACTTTAAAAAGATTAATCTTCTTTAATATATAAATTGGATTAGAAAAAAGAGAAACAGAAGGATGAGACTCCATATAAAAAGCGCTTTGCTAAACTAGACCACAGCACTTTAAACTTGATAAGAAGTATTATAGAGGACCCAAGGGGAATCAAGTGAGAAAAGACTACAAAAGTAAAAATGATCAGGTTTGAAGATAGATTGACACCTACATGCAAAGAGAACATTATGATTTTGAACTTGAACCACTGGGAATTTTCCATGGTTGGAGGAAAAAGTCAGGGAGAATTTCTGAATTTTTTAAGAAAAGATGACTCTTTGAGTTTTGTACAATGGAACATCTTGAGTGTGCTATCTATCAGTCTTCTGAAATGTGGGTCTGGACTTTAGAAGTTGGATTTAGAGATGGACACAGAAGAACTGGAGGTGACTGGCAAATGAACTTATGCTCATTAACTCAGATCTTAATTTTAATCCCTAACAGTACACAGACATCCCCTTTAAAATGTGATCAGCCTCTTGGAAACAACTGACAAATGGTACAATCTGATCAGAGTTTAATGTTTTGGCTGTAAGTAAAATGTCTGTGGGAGACTTAAACCGCATATTAAGGGAAATCTGCTTTAGAAGAATGTTCAGATAAGGAGACATTGTGGAGCTCTAATATTGGAATTCTATTTACACATATCATTTGTGATGGCTTGATACAATATCAAAAGATTGGGGAAATTCAATCTTTTGATTCATTTCTTTTAGAGGATGGTGTAAGTGCTTTAAGAAGGTTACTGTTTTCTAGTTGATTGTTACAGAATAAAAGACGACAAATGGTGACACAGACAGTCCCCATTAACCTCTTCACAAGCACACAATTTCACACGGACAAAATAATTAATGAATTTCTTGTGCTTCCTATACATTCAATGAGCATCAAAAATTAAAGTCAGGAGAAGTGGAATTTTGTTCTAATTTTGGCCCAGTTGGGTATGGCAGTTTAAGCAAATGATTTAGAATCTTTGTCTTTGTTTCTTTACAATTTAAAACATGGTTCTGTAAGGAAACATTTTTAGTTAAATGACCTCATCAGGGTAGAATGCACCTCGTATAATAATATGGCATATTTCTGAAGACATTCACTGAGTCCCAGAATGCAGCATGGGTGTCTGCATTTCAGATAGGTGACCTTAAGAGAAAGCATGAAAGTAATGCCTAGCACAGTAGCTGAAACACATGAAGCACTGTATAAATATGTGCCATATGTGTGAATGAAATTCAACAAACACATGGGAAAAGGCAGGAAGAAGAAACAGTCAAGGCACGGTGGTGTAAATGTGGAACTTTCAAAATTAGTCAAAGCCTTGGAGGTCTAATTGAGTTTCTACATCTTCCAGAAACTGGGAAGTGATTTAAAGAGGGAATCTATCATCCCTATTAAAAAATTCTTTTACTCAAAAATGACCCAGACTAACTCAATTTGAACATGTCTGTATATGTAGCCCAACACTTGCTCACATATTAATAATAAACTTTCAAAGCAACTGCATTCACTGGCTACTGTTATGTCGTTTTTCCAAAGATGACATCTAAGTGAGAAAGGGTAAGTAACTTGCAAAAGGTTGTGTATAGGAACACTGAGTTCTGACTGTGAGCTGCCTATGCTGAACTTTGAAAGGACAACTTTGTTCATTCTTTTCTAGTACTTACCAATTGTGATAGAGTCGTGGAAATTCCTTGGCTACCTAGCAATACAGTTCTCATACAGGCTTGCTCACTTATTTGAAGTAGTAGTTTAGCAAAGCCGGAATTTCTTTTCGATTCCAACTGAGTTTCTTCCAAGCTCTGAGACTATGAGGAATCGCCAGTGCACAGGGCTGGGAGATATGATATAATGGTGCCTGCAGGCTAGGAATCTGGTCTGTGGGACATATTGTTATTTACAGAGTTGCCATGAAACTTGGCTGGAGACCCAGCCCTCTCTGTTGGAGCCAGACTCTGAGTGTCTTTGGCTAATCAGCATGCTTCCAGGGAGAAAAAAATAATTGCTAGTAAGCAAAGGCACTGTTTATCATTATCTATGTGGCATCTGCTTCCACAATTACATTTCTAGAAGATCTGGATAATCACATTCTTTTGCAAATGGTCTAATTAATGTGATTTTTGCTATTATTATATTTTGAGCATCGGTAATACCAAAGCTAATCATTAAAGGCCTCCAATTTTGCAGTATGCAAAGACATCTTATTGATTGACACAGAAATCCACAGAAAGTGACATGAAACAACTGAGACTATGATGACTCGAGTACTTGCCAAACCCAAGGACATGAAACAACTGAGACTATGACGACTCTAGTGCTTGCCAAACCCGAGGAAGTAAACTGAATATTGTGTGCATCTTTTTATTTCACAAGTTAATATATTCCTATGCACACATGCAGAAAGAATAAAAAATAAGGCCACCATGTAAAATTGGGTTTGAATCTCAGTCCTGACACTAACCATCTGTGTGGCAGTAAACGTATACATTCTCAACATTGGTTGCCTCTCCTTTACAATATGGACTATAATTTGTGCCTTAAAGCATTCTTACAAAGATTAAATGAGATGACACATGTAAAATGTACTGGCACAATAAATTATACTCAACAATTGACTTAGTATTCAATAAATTATAATTTCCTTTCTCCATAATATTAGGCTATTGGTACAATGTCTCTATTTTTATGTTTTATGACTTGGCAAGTAGGAGTTTACTCATATAGACAGTGGAACCAAATACTGCAATTTGGCCTGTCCAGGATGTGTGGTTCACAAAGCTAGGAGACATTAGTTTACTAAACTAAAAGAGCGTAATGGCCTCAATGATAACTGCTGAAGCACTGAATATCAGATTTAGCAATAATGATCAACAAGACTCAGGCCTTTTCCAATGGGCGCACCTGATACACAAGCCACCAGTCCTCTGATACATTTCATTCAACTATGAATGAAGTAGGAGAGTTGACAAACTCAAAATGAAACCAACTGACCAGCCCTATTCCAGATTTGAAAGAAAATGTGACATGTCTATCCATCTGAGGCTTAGATATTTTCCCTTTAGAAAAAGATTTCTAAAATTAATATTAACATGATAACTATCGACTTTTATTGTTAGTTTATTCTATGACAGTAACTATGCTAGCTTTCTATTTTTATTCTCACTGAAAACATGTCAAATGGTTACTATATTTCTGCTTTTTAATAGATAACAAAACCAAGATATAGAAAAGTGATATAATTTGTCATAGAACAATACTTGTAGGTAATACAGTTGGGATTTGAATCCAGAGCCTGTGTCTATTCAAAACTGAAAAAAAAAGATATTTCAAGCCTGTAGAAGTTTTAAACAGGGTTTCTTCTAGAGGCCTGGAGCTTTTGATCTCAGGAAACCTCCAATTCCGGTGAATTTTGTTTGGTTTGGTTTGAACACTCGCCTGTGCTTTGAGGAACCATAATGCATTTTGGTTCTTTCATATCACAGATATCTCACAGCAAGTCAGATATGGGGAGCAAAGATTTGTATCTTGTTTTTTGTTTGCTAGTTTTATGTTTTTGTTTTTGAAATGGAGTCTTGCTCTGTCGCCCAGGTTGGAGTGCAGTGGTGTGATCTCGGCTCACTGCAACCTCCGCCTCCCAGGTTCCAGCAATTCTATCACCTCAGCCTCCTGAGTAGCTGGGACTACAGTCATGAGCCACCATACCGGGCTAATTTTTGTATTGTTAGTAGAGATGGGGTTTTGCCATGTTGGCCAGGCTGATCTTGCACTCCTGACCTCAAGTGATTCCCTCGCCTCGGCCTCTCAAAGTGCTGGGATTACAGATGCGAGCCACCGTGTCAAGCTAAGATTTCTATCTTGTAAAGAGAGTATTTTACTTGAGAAGAGTGAGAGTCCATCAGTAATCCTTTGATGGGAATCAAAGATGCTTTGGAAGTATACACGGGAACTTCATAATTGCTCAGTATCTTGATGCTTGCTAAAAGAAGCAGCAAGATTTCTCATTTTGTCAGCCCTTCAAACCTTATTTTCCAGATGAGAAGCATTGTTTCAGCTTTCTGAGTCTGTTGGTATTCATCCACCTTCTTACATTTCCCAGCTCATGGGCTTAGAAAAATGCATGTAGTCAGAGTCTATTTAGCAGAATAGAGCACCTGGTATCCTTGTTTGTGTGTGTGTGTGTGTGTGTGTGTGTGTAAGGAGTTTCTTTGTTTTTAATTACTTTTATTACGAAAATAACACTTCACATGACAATAAATAAATAGGTAGTATAAAAAGCTACAAATGAAAAGCTAATTACTTCTACACTCTGGACCTACTATCTCTCCTCAGTCAATAACTATACAGGTTCTACTATATGTTTATAGAGGAAAAATGTGTATGTATTATAAACAGTAACTGTACTCTGTACAAACATATACTTATAAATATATCATTTTTGTTTTTACATAGAAGCATGTACCTTTCAGATAGTTTTGGCCTTATTTTTTTCATGAAATGTATCTCAGAGGGAGATTTTCAGATAAAATGCAAGAGGAAAACCAAATGTCCTAATAATATTTCCTCCAATACCTAATCAAACAAACAAAAATTTGAAAACAACAAAAAATAATGATCAGCACTACTGGTAATTCAGATGCAGATGTGGTACCCAAACCATTTGACCAACACTTCAGAAACCCTAAGGGCAGAATACAGGCAATCAAATTCTGAGATTTATCATTAATTTAAAGAAAAATTTGCAATGGTAGTCAAATCACTTCGCCAAAAAAAAGTATGGCTGAAAGTTTTGCAAATTTAGAGATAAATACAAACACAGATCCGGGAAGCTCAGTGTACTTCAAGTGAGTAAGTTGTGGAGGAAACCACATTTACGCAAATCAAGCTGCTACAAATTAAAGTCAAAGTGAAAAGCCTTGAAGCAGCTACACAAAAATAAAATATTTTATAAAGGGAAAGAATAATTTGAATAATTCATCAGAAACCATGGAGGTCAAAAGACTGTGAAACTACATTTTCAAGTGTTGAAAGTAAAAAAAAAAAAAAAAGCCATTGCTTTTTATCCAGTGCAAGTCTCCTTCAAGAATAAACGTGAAATAAAGACATTTTTATATAAAACTAAGAGAATTTTTTTGTCAGCAGACCTGCATTCTAAGAAATGTTAAAGGAAGTTTCTAATACTCAAAGGAAATCATATCAGATGAAACTCATATCTATAGGAAATAATGAAGAGCATCAGAAAAAGGAAATACCTGACTCAATAAATAGACCTTTTTTCTTCTAGTTAAAAAAAGTATATATGACCACTTAAAACAAAAATTATAGTACTTTCTTGTGGGCTTTGTAAATGTATAGATATAATGCATATGTGAACTAGAGCATAAAAGATGGGGCTAAATGCATTCATGTGATTACAAATTTTCTATATTTTACATAAAGTAAAATATTTTATATATTCATGAAATATTCATGAACTATACATGAAATATATTTTACATGAATTAGTATAATATTAATTATAAGACATCTGTAGAAAAGATAAAGATATATATGGCAATCACTAGATCAACCACTTAAAATGTAATAGGATATGTCTAAAATCCCAATAAATAAATTAAATGGAATTCTAAAAATAATTATATAAATGTTAAAAAAGTTAGAAAAGGGAGAAGAGGATAACCACAACACTAATCAAAACAAAAGAAAACAGGAGATGAAGAAAAAAACAAAAATAATAAAAATGTACACCTAAGTCCAATCACATTGATAACTACAATAAATGTTAATGGACAAAACATTTCAAATAAAAGTAAATATTTTCTGAATGGATAAAAAAAGCAAAACCCAATTTTACATTGTCTATAAAATAAATAATTTAGCTGCAAATATACATATATTAAAAGTAATGGATAAAGAAAGATATGCTATGTACGTAGCTTAAGAAAGCTGGAGTGACTATAGTAATATCAGACAAAATTGATTCAAGACAAAGAACATCACCGGTAATAAAGAAAGGCATTTCATAAAGTTAGAAAGATCAATTTGTCAGAAAGACATAACAATCATAAATGTGTATGTACCTAGTAACAGAGCTTCATAATACAGGAAGAAAGAATTGATAGAATTAAGAGATAAATAGTTCAAACTCTTTACTTTCTACATGATAAACTGTTTAAAATAAGGATATATTTGTATGAAATTCTTGAACAGGCAGAACAAATTAATGGTAGAAAAAACAATATAGTAGTTGCCACTGGAAGATAGAGACAGTGACTGACTTATGCCACCAGCCCTGGCTAATTTTGTATTTTTAGTAGAGATAGAGTTTCAGCAAGTTGGCCAGGCTGGTCTCAAACTCCTGACCTCAAGTGATCCACCCGCTTTGGCCTTTCAAAGTGCTGGGATTACAGGTGTGAGCCACCATGCCCAGCCAGTTTTTTTCTTTTTATTGCTGAGTAGTGTTCATTGTATCTTTGTACCACAATTTATCTATTCACCCACTGATGTAGATTGGATGGTTTCCAATATTTGACTATTATGAATATAGACATTATAAGCATTTGTGTACAAAAAAGATACATAAAGGTGCATGAATAAACCTTCTGGGGTGATAGTAATTAGTAATGCCCTTTATGTTAATAGGGATTTGGGTTATACTTATGTCTGTATCAGTCTATAATATGAAATTTGTGAATTTAATCGTGTGTATATTTTTCAGCAGAAGAAAATATAAGTATAAGCACATGAACTCCTGTTAATATGTGTGTTGAAGTATATAGGGAGAAGTATATTGACATCTTTATTTTAAAAGGCACTAACAGTAAAGTGGATTAATGTATGGATACAGAGATGAATACATGGATAGTTATTTTATAAACAAATACAGTAAGATGTTAATATTTGAATTAATGGTTGAGTATGCATATTGTACTGTACTGAAGCGAATAGTGTTCCCCCCAAATTCATGCCTACCTGGAAACTGTGAATGTGATCTTTTTTGAAAACAAAATCTTTGCAGATGTAATCAAGTTAAAATGATGTTACAATGGATTAGTGTGGCCCCAAATCCAATGGTTGGCATCCTTAAAGGAAGAGGGAAAGGAAAACACAGATCACAGGGAAGAATGCCATGTGAGGATGAGGTAGAAATTGGGGTGATGTGTCTACAAACCAAGAAATGCCAAGGATATCCAGCAGCCAGCATAAGCTGGGAAAAAGGCATGCAACAGATTCTTCCTCAGAATTTCAGAAGGAACCAACCCTGCCAACACCTGGATTCTGAACTTTTAGCCCCCAGAAATAAGAGAGATAAATTTCTGCTGTTTTACACTGCCCAGATTGTGGACTTTTGTTACAGCAGCCCTAGGGAACTAGTGCACCTGTCCGCTGTAAATTTGAATCTAGATGGTGAATATACATTTGGTCACTATAACATTCTTTCAGCTTTTTTGTATATTTGAATATTTTTACACTGAAACTTTGGGAAATAATAAATGAGCAGAAGCTGAATTCTGTTACCCAATAGATGGTCATAATCCTTTGCCCAGATTCAACATCTGAGCTGTTTCTCGGAGCCACAGTCTTTGGATTATATGAGAGTCTAGTTCTAGTGGGAAAGACTCCACAACTCTTTGGCAGATGTTGCAGCTGTGATTCCTTCATTCTCTCTCTGAAGAGAATTACAGCCATTCATCTGACCATACATAAGGCAGGAGGAAATACCTAAGTCCTTTGGTTTGTTTCCTGGATGATCTGAATTGACATTGATTCCTGGGTACATAAAATACCAACATGGCTTGTACATGGAGTAGGAGTGTATGAAGGTTTGTTGACAAATAGAGTATTGTCCCAGTCTACCTCACAGTGTGGCTGCTAATCCATTGGTTATATTCACAGATGTATAATTTTAAATAATATAATTAACAGTTGGACACATCCTCATGTGGAACAAAAGCTTGACCTGTGGAATAAGAGCTATTTTAATAATAAAGGCCATAAAAAGCCCCTGAAACACTTCCTTCCACCCTGCTAAGATGATCATCTTTGCATCCCAGGCTAATGGCAGATTTTAGTACCACAAAGCCTTAAAAGATGCAGGAGTCATAGTTCATCCCCATTTAATTCACCAGTCTAGCCTCTACTAAAACAGATTATGGGGAATGTCAGTAAATCATTGTAAATTTAATCAAGTATTGGCACTGTGTTGGATGTGCTTTCCTGACTAGAACAGATGAACAAAGCTTTATGTACCTTATAAGTGGCTACCGATATAGCTAATGTGATCTTTTCGTTACCTAACCGGAAGGAGAGTCAGAAGCAGTTTGCATTCACCTGGGATCCACAGCAGTATACGTTCAGTCTTGCCTCAGAGTCATATCAATTCACTCTGCCATAAAGATAACATTAATTCACTCTCCAAGGAGGTCCTGGCAAGGTGGACAACCTGCAGAACACAATATTGCTTCACTATCAGACCCCATGGACAAAACATGATAAGCCCTCTGAATGTCTTGGTAAATATATGGGCTCCAATGGTAAGGAAATAAAGATTCAGAGTCTGTCACATTGTTGAATATTTAGAGGTGTAGTGGTCTAAGTTATATCAGAATATAGTCTCCAAAGCTATGGACAAATTATTGTAGTTTTATCCTACTTCCATTGAAAAAGAGAGAAGTACTGAGTTTAAGTTTTTCTTTAAGTTTGCAGGCAGTGTATTCTGCACTTGAGAATACTCATATTATATTGCTGCAGAAGTCTTCTAGGCTTTCGTGAGACCCAGAGGAAGAAAAATCATGAAAGCAGTTCTAGGTATTATGGGTTAAATTGTGTCCTCTCAAAATTCATATGTTTCAGCCCTAACCCTGAGCATCTTGGAATGTGAACTAATTTGGACATAGGATATTTAGAGATGTAATTAAGCTAAAACAAGGTCATTAGGGTAGGGCCTAATTGAATATAACTGATGTCCTTATAATAAAGGGAAATTTGGACACAAATATATATAGAGAGGGGAGATAATGTGGAGGCAACATAAGGAGAAGATGACCATCTATATGCCAAGAAAAGAAGCCTGGAAGATCCTTCCCCACAGACCTCAGAAGAAGCCACCACGCCAACACCTTGATCTTCGGCTTTTATCCTCCAGTGCTGTGGGGAAATAAATTTCTGTGATGTCAAACAGTTTGTGGTATTTGTTACAGCAGCTATTGCACACGAATGCACTAAGTTATGCCCTGCTGCTTGGCATATTCCTGCATGCACATCTCCATCTCAGAGATTTCTGGAGAACCTGAACTAAGACAAAAAACTCTCCTATTTAGTTCCTGAATACTAGTATTCATCTTCTGGTACCATAAGGTGTTTTACAGTAATCTTGTACATTTCCTAGCCAACAGTTGTAATCAGTCATTTCTTCTAAAGATATGTAGAAATCGGTTTTTGTGCTGAGGGTAACTACTGCTACTGTTGGTCACTGTTTTCAGGCTTTTTTGGTGGAAAAAAGTAAGGCATACTTTTTCCTTTCCTCTTTTTCCTTTCCTTTTTCTTTTCCTTTTCCTCCCCCTTTCCCTCCCCCCTTTGCCTCCCCCTTTCCTTCCCCCTTTCCGTCCTCCATTCCCTCCCCCTTCCCCTCCCTCTCTCCCTTTTTTCCTCCCCTTTTCCCTCCATGTTTCCCCCTCCCCTCTCCTCTCCTTTTTCCTTCCTTCCTTCCTTCCTTCCTTCCTTCCTCTCTCTTTCTTTCTTTCTCTTTCTCTTGAAAAGAGAAATGTATTATACATTTATATTGATATTTTCAATTAAAATTCAAGATTATGGAGATTTTAGGTAACTTCTTTCATTTCATATTTGTATCTCTTGAATTTTTGCTTCTGATACCACTGACATAATTTCTTTTGTATTCTATATCTGATCTTACTTCCCATCCATATGTTGGATTAAAATAACTAGATCTATTGTGTCTTTGGTAGTTTGACTGCATGTCTCTGATCCCAACTAGGACATGTACTTTTTTTAATTCTAAAAAGTTATTTAATTCTAAATTTTTTTTTACTTCTAAAGAGTACATAGTGCTTACTATGTACTAAGCACTGTTTTTTTAAATTTAATTAACAATAATATATTATATAGTTTCAAATAGCTAGGAGGAGGATATTGAATGTTTCCAAAACAAAGAAATGATAAATGTTTGAGAGGATGGATATGCTACTTACCCTGATCTGATCACTAGACATCATATGTCTCTAAACATTATTATGTGCCCCATGCATATGTAAAATTATTATTTGCCAATTAAAAAATAAAATAAATATTTAAAATGTGCATTAACTCATTTCATCCTCACAGTAACCCTATGACATAGATACTGTTGTTATCCCAGTTTTACAAATGAGAAAACTGAGGCATATACAAGTTAAGTAACTTGTGAAAAATCATACTGCTAGTAAATAGCAGAGCTGCTGTTTGGACTCAGGCATCTGACTCCAGAGCAATGTTCTTTAACTACGTTGTACTGTCAAGATATCATAATGGGCTTAGAGAAATAGTCCAAATAAAATAAAAATAGTTTTGATGAATTATAATCATTAACCTTCACATAACTCTTGGTGTCTCATTTTGCAGGTGTTTTTGTAGCGAATATCCTCTCACTTGCTGCTCAGAATCTTGAGAGAAAGAGATGCAGCTCAGAGAGGGAAGTGACTTGCCCAAGGACACACAGCTGGTATGTGGGAGCATCAGGATTTGAACCAGAGTACAAATTATTTTTCTTTCCTGTATACATAGATGGAAACTGAGATTAAGAGGAGTTAAACTATTTATATTCTTCTGTCCTCCAGAGGCTTGGCATGGTGATTTGGAGGGAGTCCATGTAATACATGTACTAAGTCCAAGTTAGCATCCATATCTATGCTGAATAATTAGATGCTACTCAACTCCTCTGGTTCCTCTGGGGACACAGGACTCCCAGTGGCAACTTATGTTGCTGGCAGCAGCTTGGCCCTTTGAACCAGGGTGGCCCTGTAGAAGCAGGGGGTAAGCAGGTCAGAGGTTTTCTGTGAATTGGAGGCTCCAGGCTTCTGTTTGAAAAGGATGACGTGTGAATCCTTGATCTGTACAGACAACCAATGATAACTTTGCTGTTGAAAGCAAAAGGCTGTGACTTACTCCTCTCATCTTAGGTTTGAATCCTAGCTCTACCTTTGGGGGAATACAGTTTCTGTTTCTGATAAAGGCACAATAACTCATCTCTAGATAATCAAAACACCAACTTCACAATTAAACAAATCAAAACAATTTTGTTTAATTTTACTTTGGTTTTTAAAGCTTGCATTTATTTTCATTACAATTTAATTTTGTTTCACAATTTTGAACCACTTATATGGTTTTCAAAGTTGAATCTACAAAACAAACTACCTTCAGAAAATATTAGATTTTCTATATATGCCTTTTATTATTTTTCTCAATGAACTCCTCACTCTTATTGTCTAGAGTTTTCTGATTATTATTTAAAATTTTTTCTAAGTTTTTGTTACTTGTCCATATTTTATGGAAATTATAACTATTATATATTTTAGAAAGAAATTTTTATTTCTAATAGGCAAATGGTATTTATTTATTTACTTATTTTACATTTTTAAAAATTAGTAAAATTTTCAGTTTTTTTTAATGGCTTCTAGGCATTGTGTTTGGTTTGGAATGTCATTCCTGCTCAGAAATTACTTTCTTTTTTTTATATATATATATAAAAGAATATATATATACATATATATACACACACACATATATATATACACACATATATATTTATTATACTTTAAGTTCTAGGGTACATGTGCACAATGTGTAGGGTTGTTACATATGTATACATGTGCCATGTTGGTGTGCTGCATCCTTTAATTCATCATTTACATTAGGTATATCTCCTAATACTATCCCTCCCCCCTACCACCACCACATGACAGACCCCAGTGTGTGATGTTCCCCTTCCTGTGTCCAAGTGTTCTCATTATTCAATTCCCATCTATGAGTGAGAACATGCGGTGTTTGTTTTTTTTGTCCTTGCAATAGTTTTCTGAGAATGATGGTTTCCAGCTTCATCCATGTCCCTACAAAGGACATGAAGTCATCATTTTTTATGGCTGCATAGTATTCCATGGTGTATATGTGCCACATTTTCTTAATCCAGTCTATCATTGTTGGACATTTGGGTTGGTTCCAAGTCTTTGTTATTGTGACTAGTGCCGCAATAAACATACGTGTGCATGTGTCTTTATAGCAGCATGATTTATAATCCTTTGGGTATATACCCAGTACTTCAAACTATACTACAAGGCTACAGTAACCAAAACAGCATGGTACTGGTACCAAAACAGAGATATAGACCAATGGAACAGAACAGAGCCTTCAGAAATAATACCACACATCTACAACTATCTGATCTTTGACAAACCTGACAAAAACAAGAAATGGAGAAAGGATTCCCTATTTAATAAATGGTGCTGGGAAAACTGGCTAGCCATATGTAGAAAGCTGAAACTGGATCCCTTCCTTACACCTTATACAAAAATTAATTCAAGATGGATTAAAGACTTAAATGTTAGACCTAAAACCATAAAACCCCTAGAAGAAAACCTAGGCAATACCATTCAGGACATAGGCATGGGCAAGGACTTCATGTCTAAAACACCAAAAGCAATGGCAAGAAAAGCCAAAATTGACAAATGGGATCTGATTAAACTAAAGAGCTTCTGCACAGCATAAGAAACTACCATCAGAGTGAACAGGCAACCTACAGAATGGGAGAAAATGTTTGCAATCTACTCATCTGACAAAAGGCTAATATCCAGAATCTACAAAGAACTCAAACAAATTTACAAGAAAAAAACAACCCCATCAATAAGTGGGTGAAGGATATGAACAGACACTTCTCAAAAGAAGACCATTTATGCAGCCAAAAGACACATGAAAAAATGCTCATCGTCACTGGCCATCAGAGAAATGCAAATCAAAACCACAATGAGATACCATCTCACACCAGTTAGAATGGCGATCATGAAAAAGTCAGGAAACAACAGGTGCTGGAGAGGATGTGGAGAAATAGGAACACTTTTATACTGTTGGTGGGACTGTAAACTAGTTCAACCATTGTGGAAGACAGTGTGGAGATTCCTCAGGGATCTAGAACTAGAAATACCATTTGACCCAGAAATTACTTTCAATGGCATGTTTCTTCTAGTAATAGTATTTTATTTAACTTTCTCTAAAATTTATTAGATGTGCAAAGATAAAATTATAGAACCTTAATCCTAATTGTTATCCAGTTTTCTCCACACCATTCATTAAAAGGCTTATCTATAAACTTTAAGTGCCACTTTTATCCTATGACCTGTCCCCATGGGTATTCAATTGTATTTTTAGAATCTCTCATCTTTCATTGTCCAGGTTTTCTTCTTCTTTTTTTTTTTTTTGCCAAAGTCAACATGTTTTAATGTTCATATCTTTCTTTGACGTCTGATAAGGCAAGTCCTCCTTTATTATATCATGGTCTGGGAATCTTTATGGCTGTTATTGGATGTCTAATTTTCCACATCTGCTGTAGATTTAGCTGATTACATTCCCTCCTTAATTTTGCTAATATTTTCAGTAGGGTCTTATTGAATAGATAGTTTGTATTAGAATGAGTTCCCTACTGGTAGTTTCAAGAAATGTGTTTCCAGTTATTTGTTACCACGAATAAGGTGGTAATAAGCTTTAACATCGCTAGTTCTTCCCTCAGAATAGAGTTCTAGGAATGAGATTACAGACTGTGTCAAGGAGTATAGACATTTGTGTCAAGGGTTATAGGAAAGCAAATTCACAAAATGTGTTTTTCCATATTGTGAATTTGCTTTCCTGAAAGATTGTAGCAGGTGCAAGACCTGTTTTTCTTTGCCCTCTGACCAGAACTGAATATCTGAACGTATTATGTCTAAGTAGTTCAGAAATTTCCCCCACCAAAACACCCATAAAGTATGATGGGGATGAGACTCACCAGTACAATTTGGAGGTACTATCATAGATTTGCTTCCTTTGTTGTACTGATGGGAAAATCAAGATCCAGGAATGATTAAGGCGTGGTTAGGATTACACAAAAGTTCACATTAAAGAAGGGACCAGTGGCCAGGTTCTTGGCTTCTAAGCACATCTGTATGTGCGCACATACACAGATGTGTTCAACTCAGATATATTCCCTAGTTAGAGTTCAAGCTATTCCTCATTAATATAGTGGAATGTTATTTATAATCTACAAAGTCACAACCAAATAAGATTTTTACCCTCTTAACAAGTTTTTAAGTGTACAGTATCAGTATTAGTAACTATATGCACATGTAGTATAGAAGATCTCCAGAAATTTTTAATCCTGAAAGACTGAAACTCTATATCAATTGTTTCTGTCCATAAACTTGGTAGCTTCTTCTTTTTTTTTTTTTTAACTTTTATTTTAAGTTCAGGGATACATGTGCAGGTTCGTTACATAGGTAAACTCGGGTCATAGATTATTTTGTAACCCAGGTATTAATTAAGCCTGGTATCCTTTAGTTATTTTTCCCTGATCCTCCCCCTCCTCCCGCCCTCCATCCTCAAGGAGGCCCCAGTGTGTTGTTCCCCTCTTTGTGTCCATGTGCTCTTATCATTTAGCTCCCACTTATAAGTGAGAATATGCGGTATTTGGTTTCCTCTTCCTGCATTATTTTGCTAAGGATAATGGTCTCCAGCTCTATCCATGTTCCAGTAAAGGATATGATCTTGTTCTTTTTATGGCTGCATAGTATTCCATGGTGTATATGTACTACATTTTCTTTATCCAGTCAATCATTGATGGGCATTTAGGTTGATTCCATGTCTTTGCTATTGCGAATAGCACTGCAATAAACACATGTGCATGTGTCTTTATGATACAACATTTTATTTCTCTGGGTATATACCCAATAATGGGATTGCTGGGTTAAATGATACTTTTTTTTTTAGGTCTTTGAGGAATTGCCACACTGCTTTCCACAATAGTTGTACTAATTTACACTCCCACCAACACTGTATAGCATCCCTTTTTCTCTACAATTTCTGTAATATCTAATTTTTGACTTTCTAATAATTGCCATTCTGACTGGTGTGAGATGGTATCTCATTGTGGTTTGAGTTGCATTTCTCTAATGATCAATGATGTTGAGCTTTTTCTCATATGCTTGTTGGTCACATGTATGTCTTCTTTTGGAAAATATCTGTTCATGTCCCTTGCCCACTTTTTTTTTTTTTTGCAGATGATTACATTTTATTCTTATTATTATTATTATACTTTAGGTTTTATGGTACATGTTTGCAATGTGCAGGTAAGTTACATATGTATACATGTCCTTGCCTACTTTTTAATGGAGTTGTTTGTTTTCTTGCAATTTGTTTAAGTTCCTTATAGATGCTGGATATTAGGCTTTGTTAGGTGCATAGTTTGCAAAAAGATGTTCTCCCATCCTCTAGGTTGTCTGTTCACTCTGGTGATAGTTTCTTTTGCTGTGCAGAAGCTCGTTAGTTTAATTATATCCAATTTGTCAATTTCTGCTTTTGTTCAAATTGCTTTTGGTCTCTGTCATGAAATCTTTTCCCATTTCTATGTTCAGAATGATATTGCCTAGGTTGTCTTCCAGGGTTTTATAGTTTTGGGTTTTACATTTATAATTTTTAATCCATCTTGATTTAATTTTTGTATATAGTATAAGGAAGGGGTCCAGTTTCATTGTTCTGCATATGGCTAGCCAGTTATCTCAGTACCATTTATTGTATAGGGAGTCCATCCTCCATTGCTTGTTTTTGTTAGCTTTGCCAAAGATCAAATGGTTGTAGGCATGTGACTTTATTTCTGGGCTCTCTATTCTGTTCCATTGGTCTATGTGTCTGGTTTTGTACCAGTATCATGCCTTTTGGTTTCTATAGTCTTGTAGTATAGTTTGAAGTTGGGTAGTGTGAAGCTTCTAGCTTTTTTTTTTTTTTTTTTTTGCCTAGGATTGCCTGGGCTATTCAGATGCTTTTTTGGTTCCATATGAATACTAAAATAGTTTTTTCTAATCTATGAATAATGTCATTCATAGTTTGAAAGGAATAGCATTGAATTTATAAATTGCTTTTGGCAATGTGGCCATTTTAATGATATTGATTCATTCCATCCATGAGCATGGAATGTTTTTCCATTTGTTTGTGTCATCTCTGATTTCTTCAACTGTGTTTTGTAGTTCTCATTGTAGAGATCTTTCACTTCCCTGGTTAGCTATATTCCTGTGTATTTTATTATTTTTTTTGTAGTGATTGTGAATAGGATTGCATTCCTGATTTGGCTCTTGGCCTAACTGTTGTTAATGTACACGGTTGCTAGTGATTTTTGTATGTTGATTTTGTATCCTGAGACTTTACTGAAGTTGTTAATCAGTTTAAGGAGCTTCTGGGCTGAGAATATGGGGTTTTCTAGATAGAAAAACATATCATCTGCAAACAGGGATAGTTTGACTTCCTCTGTTCCTATTTGGATGCCCTTTCTTTCTTTCTCTTGCCTGATGTTCTGGCCAGGACTTCCAATACTATATTGAATGAAAGTGGTGAGAGAGGGCATCCTTGTTTTGTGCTGGTTTTCAAGCGGAATGCTTCCAGCTTTTGCCCATTGAGTATGACGTTTGAATAGTTTCTAAATAACAGAAATGTATTTCTCAAAGTTCTGGAGGCTGGGAAGTCCAAGATCAAGAAGCTGCCAGTTTTGGTGGCTAGTGAGGACCCATTCCTCATTAGATGGCTCCTTCTTGCTGCATCCTCATGTGGCAAATGGGGCAAGGCAGTTTTCTAGGGCCTCCTTTATATGGGTACTAATATCATCCATGAGTGCTCCATCCTCATGACTTGATCATATCCCAAAGATTCCACCTCATAATACTATCATATTGGAGATTAGGTTTCAACACGTGAATCTTGGTGGGGGACACAAGCATTAAGAGCATAACACCTATTAAATAGCAACTTTGCATATGCCTCTCCTCAGCTTCTGGAAACCACCATTCTACCTTCTGTTTTGATAAGTTTGATTGCTTACATACTTCACAGAAGTGGAATCATGCAGTATGTGTCCTTCTGTGACCGACTTATTTCACTTAGCATAATATCCTTCAGGTTCATCTGTGTTATAGCATATGATAAGATTCCTTTCTTTTTATGCCTGAATAATATTCCATTATATGTATACACCACATTTTAAAAATCTGTTCATCCATGAGTGGACATTTAAGTTGTTTTCACCTCTTAGTTATTATGAATAATGCTGCAATAAATACAATAGTGCAAGTATCTCTTGGAGATGCTGATTTCAATTTTTTGGGACAAATACTCAGAAGGGAGACTGCTGAATCATATGGTTGTCCTGTTTTTAATTATTTATGGAAACTATACCATTTTCAATAATATCTACCTCATTTTATATTTCTACCAACAGTGCCCAAGGGTTCCAACTTCTCCACATTGTTGCCAAAACTTGTTATTTTCTATTTTCTTTCATAATGCCATTTTAACATATTGATTTACTTTTTTTATGATTAGTGATGTAGAGCAGTGTGTCCTCTTTGAAGAAATATCTGTTCAGGTCCTTTCTCCACTAATAATTCTAATTATTTATTTATTTTTTGCTATTGAGTTGTAGAACTTCTTTATATATTTTGACTATTAACCCCTTATCAGGTATATAGTCTGCAAAAATTTTCTCCCACTTGATAGCTTATCTCTTTACTCTGTTTGGTTAATTTGATGTAATCCTACTTGTTTATTTTTGGCTTTGTTGTCTGTACTTTTAATGTCATATCCAAGAAATCTCTGGGAAAGCCAATGTCAAGAAACTTTTCCTTTATGTTTTCTTTTAGAAGCTTTATATTTTTAGGTCTTATATTTAAGCTTTTAATCTATTTTGAATTGATTTTTATGTATGGTGTAAGATAGGGGTCCAATTTTATGCTTTGGCATGTGGTTATTCAGTTCCCCAGCACAATTTTTTGAAGATGTTATTCTTTTCCAATTGTTCATTTTTGGCATCATTGTTAGACATCAATTGACCATAAATGTGTGGATTTATTTCTGTGCCCTTCATTCTGTTCCGTTGGTCTGTATGCTTGTCTTTATGCCAGTATCATAATGTTTTGATTACTGTAGTGTTGTAATATGTTTTGAAACTAGGACATATGATGCTTCCAGCTTTATTTTTCTTGTTCAAAATTGCTTTGGCTTTTCAGAGTTTCCATATGAATACTAGGACTATTTTTGTATTCATTTAAAAATGCCAGTCAGATTTTGATAGAGTTTGCATTCAATATGTAGATAACTTTGAGCACTATGATGTTTTTAAAAATACTATTTTTTTAGTTCATGAATACATGATATCTTTCCATTTATTTGTGTTTGCTTTAATTTTTTACATCAATATTTTGTGATTTTTAATCTTCACGTCTTTCACTTCTTCTTCGTCTTTTTTTTTTTTTTTTTTTTGGAGTCTCGCTTTGTCGCCCAGGCTGTAGTGCAGTAGTGCAATCTTCGCTCACTGCAACCTCCGCCTTCCGGGTTTAAGCAGCTCTCCTGCCTCAGCCTCCCAAGTAGCTGGGATTACAGGCATGCACCACCTTGCCCACTTAATTTTTGTCTTTTTAGTAGAGATGGGTTTCACCATGTTGGCCAGGCTGGTCTCGAACTCCTGATTTCAGGTGATCCACCTGCCTTGGCCTCCAAAGTGCTGGGATTAAAGGCATGAGCCACTGCACCTGGCCCTTTTCACTTCCTTGGTTAAATTTATTCCAAAGTATTTTATTCTTCTTGATGGTACTGTGAATGGTATTTTCTTAATTTCCTTTGCAGATAGTTCATTGATAGTGTGTAGAAATGTAAATAATTTTTATATGTTGATTTTTTTTTTATCCTGCAACTTTTCTAAATTCTTTTATTTTTTCTAATTTTTTTTTGCGTGTTGTGTCTTCAGGGTTTTCTACATATAAGGAAATGTCATATGAAGAGGTAATATTACTTCTTCCTTTCTGATTTAGGTGCCCCTTAATAATTTTTATTATCTTATTGTGCTGGCTAGCACTTCCAGTACTATGTTGACCAGAAGTGGTGAGAATGCTCATCCTTGCCTTGTTTCAGAACTTAAAGGGAAAATTTTCAGTTTTTCACCACTGAGTATATTAGCTGTGGGCCTTTGATATACGGCCTTTATTACGTTGAGGGAAGTTCCTTCTATACCTAATTGTTTGAAAATTTTTGTGGTGAAAAGGTGTTGAATTTTGTCAAATGCTTTTTCTGCAGTTATTGAGATGATCTTGTGATTTTGATCTTTCATTTTCTTAATGTGGAGTATCATTTTGGTTGATTTGCATCCAGGGATAGATCCCACTTGATCATGGTATATGACATTTTTAATGTACCTGTTCAATTTGCTTTGCTAATATTTTGTTGAGAATTTTTGCATCTACGTTCATCAAGGATATTGGCCTGTAGTTTCCTTTTCATGTGTTGTCTTTGTCTGATTGTGACATCAGGGTGATGCTGACCTCACAAAATGAGTTTGAAAGTTTTCTCCCTTCAGACCATGTGTGGTGACTCACATCTGTAATCCTAGCACATTGGGAGGCCACGGCGGGTGGATCACGTGACGTCAGGAGTTCTAGACCAGCCTGACCAACATGGTGAAAACCCGTTTCTACTGAAAATACAAAAATTCACTGGGCATTGTGGTGCACACCTGTAGTCCCAGCTTCTTGGGCGGCTGAGGCAGGAGAATCACATGAACCCAGAGGCAGAGGTTGTAGTGAGCTGAGATGGTGCCACCACTGCATTCCAGCCTGGGTGACAGAGCAAGACTCTGTCTCAAAATATAAAAAAATAAAAAAATAGAAAAAAAGTATTCCCTCTTTTATTATTTTTTTTGAAGTGTTAAAAAAAAAGTTGGCATAATTTTTCTTTAAATGTTTGGTAGTATTCACCCATGAATTAGTCTGGAGTTTTTTGATTACTGATTTGATCTCTTTTTTTGTTATTGGTCTGATCAGTTTCGACTTCTTTATTTAATCTTGGTAAGTTGTATTTCTAGGAATGTACCCATTTCTTCTAGGTTGTCTCATTTATTGGCAATTATGATCTTCCTTCTGCTGACTTTGGGCTTAGTTTGTCTTTTTTTCCTAGTTTTTTGAGGTGTAAAGCTAGTTTATTTGAGATCTTTTTTCTTTTTTTTTGTGGGCCTTTATTCCTATAATAGTCCCTCTTAGTACTGTGTTGTATCACATACATTTTGATAAGTTATGTTTTGTTTTTCTTTGTGCCTATATATTTTCCAATATATCTTTTGAATTCTTCTTTGACAGATTGGTTGTTTAAGAATATGTTGTTAGTTTATACATATTTGTGAATTTTCCGTTTATAGTTCCATTATTAATTCTAGTTTCATTTTAGTGTGGTCAGAACATATACTTGTTATAATTTAATATGTTTTTAAATCTGTTAAGACTGGTTTGTGACCTAATGTGTGGTCTATCCTGGAGAATATTTGCGTGGCTTCAGAAGAATGTGTATTCTACTGCTGTTGGGTATAATGTTCTGTATTTATCTTCTAGGTCCATTTGGTCTGCAGTATTGTTAAAGTCCTCTATTTACTTATTGACCTCCTGTTTGGATAGTCTATTTATTACTAAAAGTAGAAGACCAAAAATCTTCTGCTATTATTGTGTTGCAGTCTACTTCTCCCTTTAGTTCTATCAGTGTTTTCTTCATGTATTTGTATGTTCTGATGTTGGGTGCATATATATTCATAATTGTTCTATTTTCCTGGTGAATTTATCTTTTTATTGCTATATACTGACCTTCAGTTTTTTACTTAAAATCTATTCTGTCATATATAAGCATGCTCTCTTTTGGTTACCATTTTACATGGAATATCATTTTTCATTCTTTCACTTTCAGTGTGCATGTGTCCTTAAATAGAAAGTAAGTTTCCTATAGAAAGCAGATATTTGGATTTTTAACATTATTCATTCAGCCATTCTGTGTCTTTTGATTGGGGTGATTAAAGCATTTACACTAAAAATAATGATTGATAGTGAAGGAGTTATGGTTACTATTTTATTAATTGCTTTCTATTTGTCTTATAGTTCTTTAGTTCCTCCTTTTCTCTCTTGCTCTCCTTTTGTGCTTCAATGATTTTTTGAAATAATGACATGCTCTTTTTAATATTTCTTTCTGACTTTATTTTGTGCATCTTCTATACGTGTTTTCTTTGTAGTTACTGTGAGACTTACATAAAGCATGTTGCAGTTATAACAATTTATGTTAAGCTGATAAGAATTTAACTTCAATTACATATATGAATTACATATGTTTATATTGTGAATTTATCATATTTTATAATTATAATTATTTTTTATACTTTTGTCCTTTAGCTTCTATATTACAATTAAAGGTGATTTGTACACCACTGTTAAGAGTATTATATTAATCTGCATTTGTTTTTATGTTTACCTTTATCAGCGAGTTTTATACTTTTATATGCTTTTGTGTTGCTGTTTAAAATCCTTTTGTTTCAACTTGAAGGACTCCCTTTAGCATTTCTTGTAAGGCAGGTTCATTGGTGATGAACTCCTTCATCTTTTGTTTATCTGGAAGTCTTTGTTTTCTTTCATTTATGAAGGATAGTTTTGTTGGATATGATATTCTTCATTAGTAAGCAGTTTTTTGTTTGTTTGTTTTTGTTGTTCTTTTAGCACTTTGAGTATGTTATCCCATTCCCTTCTGGCCTGTAAGATTTATACAGAGTAATCCACTGGTAGTCTTATGAGTGTTCCCTTGTATGTGATGAGTTGCTTCTCTCTTGCTTTTTCAAAATTCTATATTTGTCTTTTATTTTTTACAATTTGATTATAATGTATCCCATTGTGAATTTTTTTGGATTCATTCTAGCTGAAGGCTTTTGGGCTTCTTGAATCTTGATGTTCATTTTCTTCCCCAGATATAAGAAGTTTTTAGCTATTATTTCTTTTCCCTTTTTCTTTCTTTCTTTTTTAAATTTTATTTTATTTTGAGACAGGATCTCACTCTGTTGCCAAGGCAGGAGTGCAGTGGTGCAATCACAGCTCACTGCAGCTTCCACCTTTCAGACTATAAGCACCTGTCACCACGCCAAACTAATATGTGTACATTTTGTAGAGATGGGGTTTTGACATTGTTGCCCAGGCTGGTTTCAAACTCCTGGGCTCAAGCAATCTGCCTCCCGAAGTGCTGGGATTACAGGCATGACCCACTCAGCCAGGGCCATCCATTATTTCTTTAAATAAGCTTTCTGCCCTCTTCTCTTTTCCTTCCTCTCCTTGGATTCCCACAATATATATTTGGTTTGCTTAATGGTGTACTCTAAGTCCGTTAGAATTTCAATTTTTTATTCTTTTTTTGTTCCTCTGACTGGATTATTTCCAATTGCTTGCCTTTGAGTTGGCTGATTCTTTCTTCTGTTTGATTAAGTCTTCTGTTGAATTCCTGTAGTGAATTTTTGCATATAGTAATTGTATTCTTCAGCTCCAAAATTTGTTTTGTCCTTTTTTAATATTTTCTATCTCTTTGTTAATATTCTCATTTTGTTCATGTATCATTTTCTTGAGCTCATAAAATACTCTATAGTGCTTATTTTGAAATATTTCTCAGGGTATTCACTTATCTCTATTTCTTTGGGATTGATTTCTGGAGATTTGTTTTTTCCTCCTTTGGACCATGTTTCACTGTTTCTTCAGGTGTTTTGTAACTTTGTATTTTTATATTAAAAATATATTTTTAATTTATTTTATATTATGTGTGAATTTTAATATAAAATTCAGCAAACTCTGCAGTCTTTACAGACTAGCTTTGTGCAGGGAAGACCCTCATCACCCAGCCTGGCTAAAAAATTCTTGGGGCCTCTGAAGCCTTTTGTTTTATAGGAGGATGATATGACTTCTCTGGGCCTGTGTGTGCAATTTCTCAATTAGAGAGGCTTCCTGTTTTTTTTTCCTTTTCAGGAACTCATAATTTCTTGCTTTCTCTGGTGTCTATGCAACACTGCAAGTTATTTGTTTCTTTAGTTCTATAGCAGCATGCCTCCTTGCTCTTCCTTATTCTAGTGGCCACCAGATATCTGAAGTATGCTGGCTCTCTGTCAGTACCCCAAAATCAGGTAAGACAGAAACCAATTCCTTGGGCAGACCTCAAAAAAGCTGGAATGTTGGATATACTTGCTACCTTTCTTTTTTCCCTCAAGGGAGAAGTTACCAGTCAGGACATTCTCTACCAGCACTGAGATTTGCTGGCTGGAGGGAAGGGCTAACCTGGTCAAAATGAAATTGCTTGCTGGGCATGGTGGCTCACATCTATAATCTTAGCACTTTGGGAGGCCAAGGCTGGAGGATCACAGAAGATTGGGAATTTGAGACCAGCCTGGCCAACATGGTGAAACCTCATTTCTTTTAAAAATACAAAAAAAATATATATATTAGCTGGGCTTGGTGGTGTGTGCCTGTAATCCCAGCTACATGGGAGTCTGAGGCAAGAGAATTGCTTGAACCCAGGAAGCGGAGGTTGCAGTGAGCTGAGATGGCACTCCAGCCTCGGCGACAGAGGGATACTCTATCAAAACAAATAAACAAACAAATAAACAGACAAACAAAATTAAAATAAAGTGAAATTGCTCTTCTTAACAATTTATTTATAATAATATATTTATTTATAATGTATAATTTAAATATATTAAAATATATTTAAATATTTAAATATATTCTTGTCTTTTTGCTTGCCTAGGGTACTTCAGCTTCTTACCTGGATTCTAGAATTCTCACAAAGGTATTTTGGTCTATGTGTCATTGCTAAATGGTTTTTTCTGTGGGAAACAAGAGCTGAGACTTTCTTTTACACCATCCTATTGACATCCTGTTTTTTTTTCCCAGAGTTTCATTGATAGCAAAACTCTAGAACTTCAGGAAGAGACTATATGTAAAATAAGATTCCAGCATTTCTTCCAAATTACAGCTTTCTAAAACTTAAAAAAAGAGGGAGAAACAATCATGACTAGAAATTTCTTTTTTGCTTTATTTATTTATTTTTGAATATCCCTTTGAGGAAAAATATGTATACTGCCCATAATATTTTTTCCAGTATGATAACACTGAAAACAATGATAATAAAAAGATAAAATAGGAGTTTCTTACAAATTTTATAGTTCTTTTATGAGTTATAGATCAAATACTTTTGTGAAGATCATACGAGGCATATTTCTTTGATATAAATATTTAAAACATAATCTTATTTTAAAAAGAAAAATTCTAACCATAGCCATAAATTATAATTACATAATTAGTCCCCGACCTAATTGATTATTGCTGGGTACACTACTAAACTGAATTGTAACAGTGGATTTATGGTTGATACCTCTAAAGTATTTGCATAATACAATTTTGAAAAATGATGAAATTATAGTTTTTTAAACAATAACTGCTTCAAAGATATTTTTCAGGTACTCAAAATGCCATGGAACATGAGCTAAACAGACAAAATATGGGCAATTTTCACCCAGCAAAATTGAAAATAAAAGAGACAAGCATTTTCAGATGACCTATCGTCAATCTGTGTTAACTTCCCATCAAATTCACAGGGGAACAAAAATGCCCTTTTGGTACTCTCTTTGACAAAGAAGCATCACTCTCTGACTTATGGGAAAGAATAAGTGCTCCTGAGAGCTGCTCCAGCCAGAGCTGGCTCTGAAGAGTTATAAGTCCATAAAAAAATGTTTTCTTTAAGTGGCCTTCAGAACCCCAGACTTCACAACATCTCATTAGCTTTTGCTTTCAAGTGTTCTTAATTGATAGAATAAATTTTCTTTAGAAGCTACATTCAAATCTCTTTTTAATGCTTTTGTAAGTGATTATATTAATAATCAGGGAATGAAAATGATTTAAGGAGATGCCTGTTAAGTTTTTCCATATTTATTTTGTCTTATTTAGAATTTCTCTATATACATTTACTTTACAAGCTGACTAGAGCTAAGCTAGAATGCCAAAAATGTGATACAATATTATTCATTAATTAAGTCCTTTTTTTGGCACTCTACTTTTACCCATAGTGCTTGCTTAGAACTAAAAAAGATGAACACAACATGCAAAGTTCTTGCTTTCTAGGTCTCCCCAATCTGGGTGAGGGGGACAATTAACCAAATAAAGTTTATTTCAGATAGTTGTTCGTAGTTTACTATAATATACTTTCCAGGAAGGCAGGGCTTTTTTCTGTTAAATTCAATAATAGATTCCATATTTCCCAAATACTGCCTGGCAAGTAAGTAGTAGACACAGGACAAATATCTATCAAATGGGAATGGCTGTGATGTGATGGGAAATGACAAGAATGGAGAGGGCTATGCTGACATTGTGGTCATGGGAGTTCACTTCGAGAAGGTCACATCACATTTTGGCTGAGACACGCAGGATCAGTCCAGTCATGTGCTGGTCTAGACAGAGAGAACATCCTAGAGCATAGAGCCTAGTGCAAAGACTTTAAGACAGAGCTGGGCTTGGTAAGTTCAAGGAGCAGAAATACCACTGTGTCAGGAACATCATGAGTGATCATTACCTGATAAGGAGAGATATGTAAGTAGAGCCAAAGAGTGAAGTGTACTATCATATAGCAAATGTTTGGTTCTACTTTTATCTTTAGGTTATTGAAGGATTTTATGCAGGGCGGTAAGCAAATATGATTTGCTTTTTTAAAAAAAAATTATTTGGGGAAGCCCAGAGAAGGTTGTTTTTTTTATTTCAATAGGTTTTTGGGGAACAAGAGGTGTTTGGTTACATGAATAAGTTCTTTAGCAATGAATTTCTGAAATTTTGGTGCGTTCATCACCTGAGCAGTGTACACTGTACCCAGTGTGTAGTCTTCTATCCCTCACACTCCTCCCACCCTTTTCTACAAGTCCCCAAAGTCCATTGTATCATCCTTACACCTTTGCTTCCTCATAGCTTAGTTCCCACTTATGAGTGAGAACATATGATGTTTGGTTTTCCATTCCTGAGTTACTTCACTTAGAATAATTGTCTCCAATTTCAATGAGGTTTCTGTGAACGCCATTATTTCATTCCTTTTTATGGCTGAGTAGTATTCCACAGTATATATAGATCACATTTTCTTTATTCGCTTGTTGATTGATGGGCATTTGGGCTAGTTCCATATTTTTGCAATTGCAAATTGTGCTGCTATAAAAATGTGTGTGCAGGTATCTTTTTTGTATAATGATCTCTTTTCCTCTGGGTAGATACCCAGGAGTGAGATCAAATGGTAGATCCACTTTTAGTTCTTTAAAGAATCTCCACATTCTTTTCCATACTGGTTGTACTAGTTTACATTCCCACCCACAGTGATTTGCTTTTTAATAACAGCCCTCTGCAGGTAGCAAGACTGGAAACAGGAACTACTGTGGTAGTCTTGTGAAAGAAGGTAAATTATAGCAGAATAAAGATGGAAAGAATTCTGTTCAGTATAACGGTGGAGGTAATAGCACTTATTAATGGTATGTATGTGGATGATGGGAGAAAGCCAACTCCAAGATTACTTCTTTAGGTTTTATACTGATAGAAATTTTATTCCTTTTCTGAATTTATTTAGTTAGCAGGTAACACATTTTCCAAAAACCTTGTTAACCAAATTACGACTTTTTGAAAAAGGCAAACAAAAAAAGTATGGCATAGGGAATGCTATTGCCTCTCCATGTCCTATGTATATTCAGGACTAATTTTTCTAGGAGATAGGATAGATAGCTAATGGATTGAAGAGAAAATCTATGATTAGAGAGGCTTCAAAACCTGTGAGGAGGGCGTGATCAGGAGGAAGATTGGAAGCAGAGAATTGTGTACCCCTCAAAATAGTACACTGTATACTTTAAGGTGCATGTGGACCATAAAACATCATTTATTCGAAATGCTAAAAGGCTGAGCTTTTTACATGGCAAATTGTCTGAAGAACTGAGGGTTTGCTTTTCAACGCACCCACTTTTAAATTGTAATCTTTCTACTTGGAAATTATCCTATGATATATTCAATACACCTTGGCCTTCTAATTTGAATATAATTTAAACTTATCCTGAATAGCCAGGTAACTTTAATGTAATGAGAACTACCATTTATTGAGTGCTTGTTATATGCCAGGCACTGTATGAAACACTTTCACTTGGTCCTCTTTATAGCCCTCTGCAGTAATGGCTGTTATTATTCCCACTTTTTAAGATGAGGAAATTGTGGCTCCAGAAGTAGGTAACCTAAGTGATGTTATACAGCTAATCAATGACAATACATAGAATAAACAAAAAGTCTTAGTAGTTTTAGAAAATGTATAGAGTTTATTGAGTAAAGCATAAGTGATTACAGATCTCTTTCTCTAACAATGAGAACTCAATGATATTATTATCAGTAATGTTCCATACAATGAGCATCTTTTTTCTTCCATTGCAAAAGAAGAGAGACTGTAATGGAATTACAGTGCTGCTTCACAGACCAGAAGAACCTGATTATGCCAATAAGGACACAGACAAGGAGGTCTCGATTTGGAAAGTAAGGAGTCTCTAGAATCACTCAGCTCAACTGTCATTTTGCAAAGTACTTTTTTTGTGAGGCAAAATTTGTTATAGGGAGCAAAAATAAGAATTCATCTTATGCAACAACAAAATAAGTATAATAATAAAAATTTAATTTAATAATAAAAAATTAAAATGAAAACTAAGAGAAGGAGGAAGAGAAAAAAGACACAAGGGAAAGAAGAAATAGAGAAAAAGGAGAAGAAGAAAAGGAACAGGAGGAGGAGGGCAGAAAGGTCAGGAGAAAGAGGAGGAAGAAATCAATGACTAATGAAATCTATGAGGCAACTATCATGATAAATATATTATGTACATCATCTCCTTTCAGGCTCACAATCACCTCATTTTTCACATGAAGTGACTGTACACAGGGGGATTAGCAACAAGAAGAATCTCACTCAGTGAGTAAATAACATGTCTTGAATCCAGGTCTTTCAGATTCAGAAGGCTGTGCTCTTACTAACATGTAAGGTCTATATAGGGAGCAAATGCATATAGAACAAAAAGTGACTTTATTATTAGCTGAATTTGAAAATTTTATGGGAATCCATTGTCTTCATCATAGAGTTTATTGCATATAAATAAGTATAATGCACTTTACTTTGTGTCTATTTTTAAGTAGGGTGTTATTAAAGTAGCCTCCAGTTAAAGACCTCGAGGAGTAAACCCGTGTGCCTGCACGTACACACACACTCAGATAGTCATTTAGTTCCTACCAACTATAAGTCAAGATTTTGACTCCCCAGAGTAGACTAAGCCAAGGGAAAACTGCACAGAGCACATAGCCCACGTCTTTCTGAATGGGCTGCAAATTCCTTTTAGAGCTTACACTTTTAAAACAATTTTAAATTCTCATTATATGGTTTTTACCCAGGAACCCCATCTGGATTTCAAAGATGTGTTTTTATATACAAACACCGTGGAAAAAAGAATAATCTTAGATTTAGTTGCCCTAGAATTAGACACTGAGATAAGGGGATGAGTGCAAGTAATTTGTCTTGGGGGTGACCCTGGGAAGCAGATTATGGAAGGAGAGCAGTGAGGTATGGAAGAAACGGGACCAATAAAAACACATTATTGACCCAACTACTGCTTTGAACAATCAAGGCTCAGTTCCATGGAGAAATTTTGAGAGACAGATGAAAATCCATTTCAGAATTATCCTGACTGAGGTACCAAGGAGTTGGACTGTTTGTCCAGCAACTTATATCAGCCATTGATGGAGGGCTAGTCCCCAGGGGCATTAACCTCAGGCCTTGGGCCTGCTCTGCATTTGTGAGACGAGCAAACTCCCAGGACTAAAGTCCTCTTGGGAAGAGTCATAGCTGCACATGAGCGTGCAAGGGAATGAGAAGTGCTGAGGAGATACAGGGAAGGACACCAACAGTGTCAGTGACACATGCATCCTCACCCAAACAGAGGTAGCCCCCCATAGGCTCTGTTTTCCAGGAAATGATTCATCTCTCTTCTGCCTAATCACATCCTCTCCTCCCTTCAAAGCATCACAATTTTCACGAATGCTCTCCCATATTTTTCTGTCTTCTATGAAGCAGCCATGCAATATGAGATTACCTGAGTCAATACTAATTGCTATTTTAATGTGGTTTAATCATCAAATCAAATACTATTGACCAAAAATAAAATATATACTATTATAATTAGCCAGGCACGGTGGCTCACGCCTGTAATCCTAGCACTTTGGGAGGCCAAGACGGGCGGATCACGAGGTCAGCAGATCGAGACCATCCTGGCTAACACGGTGAAACCCCGTCTCTGCTAAAAATACTAAAAATTAGCCAGGCGTGTTGGCGGGTGCCTGTAGTCCCAGTTACTCAGGAGGCTGAGGCAGGAGAATGGTGTGAACCCGGGAGGCGGAGCTTGCAGTGAGCCGGGATCGCGTCACTGCACTCCAGCCTGGGTGACAGAGCGAGATTCCGTCTAAAAAAAAAAAAATATATATATATATATAAAATTATAATTAAGGCACTGTATAAGCCAGTAAGTACAGTTGATACAAAGATAGATAAGATGATCCTTATCCTCTGAATATCTCCCAATCTTCGTAAGTAGAAGATAGATATACAATGAACTAAGATAGAAGACAAAATAAAGTCTATTTATTTCCAATGTGAACTTTTCCTGATCAATCCAGCCTAGAGTTATCACCACTATCTCTAAATTCCTATTATGTGATTTTACCCAATTTACCTGACATGACGTCATGGCAGAAGAGTTGTAGCACTATTGGTGAAAATGGTGTTAAGAGAGAGCATTATGGGCTGGGTCTATGCAGCGAAGGAAGTCACGGAAATAGGAATGGCATGTCTTGACTTTGTTTTCATTCAAACTGGAGCCCACCCCATCTCTCCTAATTGTGCAAGTTTGAGTTCATTTTGTTTTATAGAAGATACTGGACCGTTGAAGCTCACATCACTGAGTAGGGCGCCCCCTTCAATAAGTGTCCAGCGTGTATTGGTGTTTGGGTAAGAGCGATTGATGATCTTAATATATTATTTATTTTGAATACAGAATAATTAGAGTGAGTTTTAGAAGACCTACACTGTTCTCTTTTCTAGTGAAAGAAAGAGCAGTTTAGACTTCATTGGGTCAGGAGAGTCTAGGCTTTTATTTCAGTGTAAAGGGAAGGTGGAAATTTAGGGTGGGTTGCCCTTATCAAAGATTATTTTGGGTTTTTTATCTATGAAAATAATTCTATTAAAAAATCTCTTTAAGTTGATGAAGTACATAATGATAAATCTGCCTTCTAATGTTAAACCAAACTTACATTTCTAAGACAAATCCAGTGTGGTATGAATATATAATTATTATACATAAATTTTACATTGCTGTGTTCAGTTTGCTAATATTTGTCTAAGATTTTTTTGTTAATATTAATGAGAGATTGGCTTACACTTTTCATTTCTCATACTGTCTCTGTCAGGTTTTGGTGTCTTGGTCAAAAAAAGCATCAATAAATAAGTAGAGAGTCTGTTTTTCTTTTTGCTGCTTTCCGGGAGTATTTATGTATGATTGGAATGATCTAATTTTTGAATGTAAGTAGAGCCTACCTGTACAAATGCCTGGGTCTGTCATATTCCTTATAGACATATTTATACTACCGATTCAATTTCTGCAAAATTTATGGGACAATTTTCTGCTTTTATGTTTATTTGATCCATATAGATTTTATCTATTTAAACCTAAGTTTTAAAATTTGTCGGTATCCAATTGTTCATAATATTCTTTTAAGTCTTTGCTGCAGTAGGATGCCTGCTCATTATTCTTTTTTCATATTCTTAATGTTCTTTATGTATGCTTTCTCACACTTTTCTTTATCAGTCATGAGAAGTTTGTTTTTCAAATAAACCAATGTTTTTGTATCATTATTATATCTTTTAAAATGTGTATTCTAGTAATTTCTACTCATATGTGTTTCTTATGATTTTTTCTTTGGGATTAATCTGTTTTCTCTGTTTTTTCTAAATTCTCCAGTTGAAACCTGCACATTCAGCCTCCCTTATTGTCTAATGAGTAATTTTGCCTATATTATGTTCTTTTTTATTGATACTTTAACTGCATCCTACTTTTAAATATAATAATTTTATTTATTTTAATCATTATAATTTTTATCATTGATGTCAACTATTTTTATTAGACCTATTAGTCATTTAGAAATGTGTTTATAAACTCTAAAACGTTTAGGATTTCTCCATGTATACACATATGCACATAGAAAAAAAAATCTTTACATCTTTATATGCATGAATATTAATTATATTCTTGCTGTTGGCTTCTAATTTAATACTTTTGTTGTTTAAAGGGATCTGTGTGATACTGCTGTTTTGAAATTTGTTTAGAGATTTAATTTGACCATAAATATTCTAAAACAAATATTTCATGTTTGCTTTATTTGAAAATATATTTGGAAATTATTGCCTATAATATTCCATATATATCCACTGGATTTACTCCCTTAGCTTTATATTATTTGAATCTCTAGGAGAGTTATTAATTTTCTTGTGCATTAGGTATACACAATAAATGAAAATATAAATTAGAAGAATGTTCTTTGTTTCTAGTAATGATTTTTGTGTTATTTTGTCTATATAGCAAGTCAAGCATTTTTATTTTAAATTTTCTATTATGTGATTTTGCTATTTGTTTTTTAATGCTTTCTTCTCTCCTGTCCTTTTGCTTTCAATTTTCTCTTTATATTTTCTTATAATTTGAATATAATTTTATTTAAAAACATAGGCATTTGTTTACTTTGATGTAGTCTGTTAGTCTTTATTTTAATAACTTGGTGCAAAAGTACCAAGTTAAAACAGTACAAAATACTAAGATTTTGCATCAACCTAATAATACTGGATTCTAGCCAATTTCAATATGTATTGAAGGTATATATCTCTTCAATTTTATGTTGTGGTTTTCATTTTTTCTTATAAGTTTTAAGAAATCTTTTCTTTTGTATAGTATTCTTTTGGGTAAATTGCTTGATTTTCTTTTTCCTTATTCAACTCTCCCTTCATCTTACCTCCCAGGAGTGCCTTGGAAGTGACACATTGCATTTCTCTCGCATTAGTAGATAATGTAATTTACTTCTTTTTAGTTATAAATTCTAACTTTCATTCATTTCTTTATTCTTTTTTAAATAAAAGAATTTAGATACATTAACTCTGATCATTTATCTGTTGACTTAGATGTTATCCAGCATTTCAGTTTATCTTTCTTTTTTTAACACTTACCATAGTACACTTACCATTATAATTTAATACTATCATTGGTTATTTTTATTCTCTCTGTTGTGTTTACAAATTTATTTGCTCACTCATTTTTGAATCTCAGCTCTTTCTCTTGGAATAATGTTTCTTTTTCCTAAAGTTTATTTTAAAATATCTTCCTTTGTAAGGATCTGTTGGAGGTAAACTCTGAGTTTCTCTCTCTCTCTCTCTCTCTCTGCGTGATTATGAACCTCACTAGATCACTGTGATTCTTAAATGATAGTTTCCCTCTATATGATACTGCTCCATGCAACTTTCAATCCAATGTCTTTAAAAAATGATCAACTGTCTTTTTCTCTAGTGGATTTCCTTTTATTTACCTTGCTTAAGAGTAAATATTACCTTAAAATCTGAAGTTGTCTTTTATCAGTTTGAGGAAATTCTCAATAATATTTTTTTCGCTATTGCTTCTTACATTATCTTGATTTCCAACTTCTAGAATTTGGAATGACAACTTCTCATTGTCTTATCTGTCTCAGATTTTCTTTCAGATATCCCATCTTTTGGCCTCTTTGTGGTTTATTCTGGGTATTTTCCATAATTCTGTCTTCTAATCAATGGAATTTCCCTGTTCTGCTATTCAGAATTTCCACTCAGTATGTGTCTTTACGACATATGTCGTATGTATGTTTGTATATGAATCATAAAGTATATTTTTTCAATTTGAATGATTCATTGAATGATTCATCTTTATTGTCTCTTATCCACCCTCATATTTTTAATTTATAATTTTTGTTCCTTAAATATATTCTGCATATAACTGTTACTTCTGGACTGGTGCTCATGGATCCTTCTATCTACCTTATTTTATTATTTTAATTCTAATATTTATTAGAACTTTATTGGTAGGTGGTTCTTGAGTTTTAGATAATTAGTGTATGCTTCCAGTGATTATTTGAGTTCCCTCTTCCAGATATCTGGGAGTATTATCAACCTAAATCCTTTAAACTAAATTCTTGACTTGAATTTGGGTCTGAAGGCAAATGATAGCCAGTGAATAATTATGATTCCTCATGGGACACTTTGTTTTTCTCCTGTACTTACAGTTAGAGTTAAGACGATTTTCCTCCAGGTCCCCTTGTGGAGCAATATATTTTTTTTTCCTAGTTTACAGATGCACAGAAGGTTTGGTACCATGGGGGACTCGGCATTATGTGGGAGATTTATGATTCACTCTCCTTGTTATGTGGATTTGGGGAATGCCTTTTGTGCACTTGATGTGATTATTAAAACCTTGGCTTACCCCTCTGGATTTCTGTTGCTGTTTTATTTTTGGACTCTGGGGACTTCTTTTTATTTCAGCAAAGAGTTTTTTAAAATGTATTATTTAGTATCTTTAGCTATTGTGTAGTGAGGTAGTTTCTTATCATATCTAATGTGCTACATTGCCCGAAATGAAAGTCTGAAATTAGTTTTCAAGGTTTATATCTAAATTGTTCGCAAAATGGACAAATTTAATTATCTTCTGACAATTACTGAAGTGGCTGGGAGGTAAAATAAAATCCCACTTTCTTCCTTCTGTTGAATATTCTCTTCCTTTTCTACTTTATGTATTTTTTATTTATAACTTCTCTCGATCTGGATTTATAAATGAACACTGATAGATAAATATAGATCAACTCTGAAACTTCAAGAGTGAAAGACAGTGGAGAGGAGGGTGAGTGTCTGCAATTCAGAGTTTTCCTTTTTGTTTGTTTGTTTTGTTTTTTGAGTTGGAGTCTCGCCCTGTCGCCAGGCTGGAGTGCAGTGGCACCATCTCGGTTCACTGCAACCTCTGCCTCCCAGGTTCAAGCGATTCTCCTGCCTCAGCCTCCCGAGTAGCTGGGACTACAGGTGCCCGCCACCATGCCTGGCTAATTTTTGTATTTTTAATAGAGATGGGGTTTCACCATGTTGGCCAGGATGGTCTTGATCTCTTGACATTGTGATCTGTCCGCCTCAGCCTCCCAAAGTCCTGGGATTACAGGCGTGAGCCACCGTGCCCGGCCCAGAAAGTTTTCAAAGCCCATAAAGAGCTTAGACTGCATCTGATGTTTCTGGTGCTATGGCTTTGTTTAGTAATCTTTTCTGCTTAGTGCCAGGAAGTGCTTTTAAGTCAACTCATAGTACAAGCAAGAAGATATGCAACAAGCAATGGGTCATAAAGAAATTTAAGTTAATGCAAATATGGAATTATGTTTTACTTCCACAATTATCTACACTGAGCTTCTATTTTCTATTCTCTTATTTTACAGTATTAGTGTTTTTTGTTTGTTTGTTTTTTGAGGGAGTCTCATTCTGTCACCCAGGTTGAAGTGCAGTGGTGCGATCTCAGCTCACCGCAACCTCCACTTCCTGGGTTCAAGCGGTTATCCTGCCTCAGCCTCCCAAGTAGCTGGGATTACAGGTGTGCGCCACAACACCGTGCTAATTTTTTTTCGTGTTTTTAGTAGAGACGAGATTGGCTAGACTGGCCTCAAACTCCTGACTTCAAGTAATCCACCTGCCTCGGCCTCCCAAAGTGCTGGGATGATGGGCGTGAGCCACCATGTCTGGCCACAACAGGACTAGTTTTGATATTTTATTTTTGACTAGTATATGAGATTATTCTCCTCTTAGAAATTTCTCTCTTGAGAAGGAAAGTGACCCTGGATTTTACCCTCAGGCTACCCTAACCACAATAGCAAGATTTGATAATGCATTGCTTTTGTTTCTGAACTCGTGATTTAAATTATACTCCCACTAATTATCTTAAGCAACACCCACTACTATAGCCTTAATAATTGCCACATAATAAACTTAAAGATACTGGGGAGGCTGATACTGTATTTTTCCTTGTTGATTAGGCTTGTTGCTTTCTTTTGCATTAGTTTTCAAAGCAACTGTAGAAAAGAGAACATCCATAACAGCTTTCGTACTGAATCAGTGTGTGCATACTGCTGATATTCTGGAAACACTTTCACTCATCTTATTAATTTATACTTAGGGAGTAGGCAATTTTCACATTTTATTTGGAGATGATAAACCATAATGGATCTAAACATGTGAAGATACATATTTAATGCACTTTAATGCCTTTATGGGCTCACTGTTAAAATGTACAGCCCTAAATAAATCTATGTAGGAATGCTTACGCTATCACTGCTACATTCCCTACAGAGCTATGAATATGTTTTGGTCAAAGCTCCACGACTCCAACTTGTTGAAATATTTCTATCTCTGCAAGTTTTGCTTGGTATTAGGATTCCATTGGTCAATGAGTTTAATGCACTATCGTGTATTATGAATACAAAGTTAAAGACCAGCCTTGATTTTGCTTCCAACAAAACATTTAAGGCTAGTACTTTGTGGACAATAACTTGGGAAACTGATTTAATTATTGTGGATATCGTCTGCTTGTTTTTATTATTAATGATGTTGAATGTCTCCTCTCGCCATGGATATCAGCTTTTAATTGTACAAAATCCATGCCATTTTTACTGCTATTCACATTTTATGTTTGTTTATCCTTTGGTTTTGTTTTATTTTTAGATATGGAGGTCTCACTCTTTCACCAAGGCTGGTCTAAACTCCTGGCCTCAAGTGATCCTCCCACCGCAGCCTTCCCAGTGGCTGGGATTACAGGCATGAATCACTGCTCCTGCCACACATTTTATATTTGGAGAATATAAATAAACAACTTTGAATAATAATTGGCTAAAATTTATTAAGACATTATCAATAAAAAGCCATGTCTTTTATTATTGTCTTGTTTCCTTTCATACAACAGAGTTTTAATGTGGGTGTTTTGTTGACTCTTTTTTTTATGTGAAGAAACAGTCTTCCCAAAGTCACACATTCAGTGAATACTGGAACTTATATTGCAACTCAGATCCTTCTCCTCTAGAAATGAGCATGGCCTTGAGACGATGATTTAGGAAGAAAAAAAGAGCAAGTACAACATATACTGTTATGTAGAAACTTGAGATCTCGTTAAGGTTTTATTACTGGTAATAACTGCAACCTTAAGCAAATATCCAGGAAAAGATCTGTGTGCCTATCATTAGTTTCATTTTATGGATTACTGCCCCAGAAGCGTAGAATTAAGAATACTAACTTTAGGAAGTCCTTTTAGAGATCGTGCAGATTAAGCTGCACATTATGCCAATAGTAAAATTATACTTTTGAAAAGAGAAATGATGTCTTCTAAATACAGGCTTGTTTTCTTCTTTTATTTCACATTTATTGGTGATTTTATGTACAACAGAAGGTAAATTGCTTAAGGGTAGAGATTGTGCGTGCCTTGTCAGGCACAAAGTAGAGTCTTGACAATGTCTTTCTGTAATATATTAAGTGAATGGAAACTATCTGTAAAATATTTGACCCACCCTGTATATACTAGTTCAATAACTTATCAATTTAACTGATGCATAACAAAAATCAATGAAATAATTTATGTGTACATGTTTTAATTATACATGAAGCTCTGAATTTTCTTTTTTATAACTGAAGTTCAGGGGTAAAGTGCAAGTTTGTTATATAGGTAAATTCATGCCACTGGGGTTTGTTGTACAGACTATTTCGTCAACTAGGTATTAAGCCTAGTACCCATTAGCTAATTTTCCTGATCGTTTCCTGCCTCCCACACTTCACCCTCTGATACGCCCCAGTGTGTGTTGTTCCCCTCTATACGTCCATGGGTTCTCATCATTTAGCTCCCACTTATAAGTGAGAATATGTGGTATTCGGTTTTCTGTTCTTGTGTTAGTTTGCTAAAGATAATGGCCCCCAGCTTCATCTATGTTCCTGCAAAAGACATGACCTTGTTCTTTTCTATGGCTGCATTATATTCGATGGGCCACATTTTCTTTATCCAGTCTACCATTGATGGGCATTTCGGTTGATTCCATGTCTTTGCTATTGCGAGTAATGATGCAATGAACTTATGTGTGCGTGTGTCTTTATGACAGAATGATTTACATTCCTTTGGGTATTTACCCAGTAATGGGGTTGTTGAGTTGGATGGTAGGTTTTTTTTTCTTTCTTTTTTTTTTTTTTTTTGAGACGGAGCCTGGCTCTGTCACCCAGGCTGGAGTGCAGTGGCACCATCTCGGCTCACTGCAAGCTCCGCCTCCCAGGTTCACGCCATTCTCCTGCCTCAGCCTCTCCGAGTAGCTGGGACTACAGGCGCCCGCCACCACGCCTGGCTAATTTTTTGTATTTTTAGTAGAGACGGGGTTTCACCGTGGTCTCGATCTCCTGACCTCGTGATCCGCTCGCCTCGGCCTCCCAAAGTGCTGGGATTACAAGCGTGGGCCACTGCACCCAGTCGGATTTTTTTTTTTTCCAGCATATGACTGCAGATTATATTCTTGGTGACCAAAATGGTCACTCTGACTTTTGTCTCTCTGTTGAAAATAGCAATAATAAATGATAGCTACTGTAATCATCATCATTATTATTAATGAGTTTTTATAAAGTCCTTGGCCCTGCCCTAAGTTCTTCTAAAGTTACTTTCTCAAATTATTTCACAAACCAACTCTGTGCAGTAGATGATAGTCTGTCAATTTTACAGATGAGGACACAAAAGCTTAGAGAAATTAGATAACTTAACCAAGTGAGTGAATAGCAGAACTGAAATTTTGTACCCCTCTTCCTCTGGATCATTCTTCTCTCTTTTTCTTGGTCTCTTGATTACTTACTTAATAGCATCTATAACAATAGGCAGTTATCTACTTTTTCTTTCCTTTCTCTTCCACCAAAATGCAAGCTTCATGGCAGCAGGGTCTATTTCTGTGCTTTCTCTGTTACATTCCCAGTGTGTAGCACACAGCCTGCCACACAAAAGATACTTATGTCAACAGTATTTTCTGAAAGAGTGAATGAATATTTGATTCCAATGTCACCTCTGGGGCTGCTATACATAGGAGAGAAAGTTTCTACTAAGCAGATATTCCATTTTAAGGAGGGAAATCCAGGTTTTAATGTAGCTAATGATTTAGTTTGCTAAAATTAGAAATGAGGTAATTTCATAAGAATTTTATGTTACAATTTAGTATCTTGAATTAGTGAGTCTGGAGAGCACAGTAGAAATGTAACTTAATTACTGCCATCATCTATTTGAGGGAAATTGTAATGAGGAGGGTGACCAGCTGTTCCGCATGTGCACTGCGTGTAGAACAGGAAGAAAAGGGTTTATATCAAAAGCACAAAAATTAGGCCAGTCTCAGAAAGGGCTGGAAGATATTGGAGTAAGTCTTTGAGATGTTATAAAAAATCAATTATTCCACCTTTTTTCTTTCTTTTCTTATTTTGAGACAGGGTCTGCTTTATTGCTCAAGCTGGAGGGCAGTGGCACAGTCACAGCTCACTGCAGCCTTGAACTCCTGGGCTCAAGGAATCCTCCCACCTCAGCACCCTGAACAGCTAGGCATGTGCCACCATGACTGGCTAATTTTTCAAAATATTGTGTATTTTTTGTAGAGATGGAATCCTGCTATGTTGACCGGGCTGGTTTCAAACTCCTGGCCTTAAGCAATACTCTCACCCCAGCCTCCCAAAATGGGATTACAGGCATGAGCCACCACGCTTGGCTTCCACCTATTCTTACTGACTTGTCTTCATGCCATCAGGTGATGTGTTCAACAGTCTTGACTATTCCCTTTCTGAATCCCAGTAGCCCTGGTCTCGCTAGAAATGTGAAAGGCCAAGCTCACAGCCATTATTGTGAATGGTGCCCGTCTTATATTTAATTCTGTATGTTCTTGTACCAGCCAGTGAGGTGACAGATAATTAGTTTTATAAGTGAGGCAATTTGCAGCTTGTGAAAAAGTAAAAGACTTGTTTGAATACCATTTAGATTGCATAACCATTCTGGATTTAATTTTCTTAATGTATTTGTACTTCTCATGTTCGATAATATCACTAAGAAATAGATGCAATCTTCCAAAATGATGATCAACTCTGAAATGGACAATTAGTTGAATCAAATATCCAAATCTGTAATTGATTACATAAGGAAGAAGCGTAATTGTCCCTGGCATTCTCACAGATGTTAAAATGAAAGAACATTGGGTGGGTCTGTTTTTCACTCTTGTAGAGCTACATTCTTTATTTTGTTTAGTTTGGGGTAAAGCTAATCAAGAAATTGGCATAAGCTTCTTGTGGGCTGCAATTCTACCCAACGTACTTTCTCATGCACAATGTTTTTAATTCAATTAATATTTTTGGGTGCCCATTATTTCAGGTGGTGGTAGCGTTGACCAGAATTGAAGGCAAAGTACAGACAAGGTTTTAAAAGGAACTTAAGTCTTAGCTCCGGTTACTCACAGATGCCAAGCACCAGAAAACACCACGTGAGTGTAAAATATTTCCAACATGTTTTACAAGTGAAAGAAATACAGTGCTGCCTGTACATTTCAAGGAAGAGCTATGCTAGCCTAGAAGACTTTTTAAGGACATAACTCTAAAGCCAGTTCAAATACTTTTCTTTCACTAATTTGCTGTATGACTAAACAAGTTACTGAATATTTTTGTACACAATTTTCTCATCCTCTGAGTGGGGATAATAACAGGATCTCCTTGTAGGTTTGTGATGATTAAATGTCATGTGTGTATACATGTGTGTATATGTATACACACAATTACCAAAATGGTTGGTGAACTAGTTTGTGGGCCAAATTTGGCCTACCACTTGTTTTTGTAGAGTCGAGGGACTACGAATAGCTTTTACATCTTTTAAAGGTTGAAAAAATTAAAAAGAAGTACAGTACTTTGCAATACCTGAAATATTCTATGAAATTTAATGTCCATACACTTAGTGTTCATAAATAATGCAATTGTGCTCATTTGTTAATGCACTGTTTATGACTACTTCACTCTACAAAGGCAGAGTTAAGTAGTTGTGACAGACACTCTATAGGCTGCAAAGACTAAACTATTTATTATGTGGATCTTTACAGAAAAAAAAAAATGCTGAATTCTGGCTTATAACCTTGGCTGACATGGAGTAATTGCTACAAATTGTTATTATGCTTATTTAGCTATTTCCTAATTTAGAATAATAATTTAGTTTGAACTTGTGCATAGAGACTTCTTTGTTTTAGAGGCTTAATGTAATGAATGAAAGGATAGTCATGTGGTTGTAAAGTACAAACAAGCATATATTTGATTCAGATGTTTGTTTTCTTGTTGTAACTTGGAATTTCATTAAGAATGAATTTATCTTAAACCTCTTGTCTAGGCAGGTGGACCTTTAAAGCTATGTGGGCCCAATAAATTTGGTAACTGATCTAACCAATATAATCGTCATATCATAGATTACAGTTGCAAAATCCTAACTAAAGCTCATGGGTTTTATCCACTATACTTCTCTTCTCCCACCCTTACCCCACTATGGAAAATGAATTATCTTTGAAAGTACCTAAGTACTGTGAACAAAGAGGAGATAGAATTAATATTCCTGAGGCAGACCCAATTATCACCTCTATAGGAATCTAACTCAAACCAACGGATGGATGCCAGGTCAGCATTCACCTTCTCTCTGGTGCAAAATTTCCTCTCCAATGTCTTTCTAATTGCAGCCTCATTTTGGCTCTATGACCACTCAACACATTTGAGTTGTTGTAGGTGAAAGGCCAGTTATTGAAAATATATTCAATATACCATTATTTCAACCCCTGCCATGAAGTATTTCTTTAGCAAGGTGACTCATTCATTCTGTTATTATTTATTCATGTGTAGACTTCTTATATAAATTGCTTCACTTACTGCTTTTGGGCTCCCAATTCCAAAGCTCTCTTTTGAAAATCAGTAACGCCTATCTTCTGAGGGAAAGTCTCAGTAAAGCAAGCTGTGATGGCTTTTGTTGCAGTCCTTGGCATTAATTATTCATGGTTATTTATTGAATAATTCAGCATATATGATAATTTTTAAATTCTCTACCTTGTTACTGAAAAGTGAGGACTTTTTGAGCTATCATTTGATTCATGCCAAATGAAGCTATTATCAGTGAGAGCATACAATATGTACAAAGGTGACATTCAGTTTTCAGGTCTTCATTAAATAAAATAAAGGTGATTTGAGTATATTCCATGGCCCTCAAGGAGAACAGGAGACTTATTCCTACTCAACCAACACTCTAGGTAAAGGGGAATCAGCATAATGTAAGCAAGACTTAGAGAAAAAAGGGACATTTTCTTATGTGATAAAATGTCAATGAAATAATGAATTAAAACATCTCCTTTTCCGTACAATGAATTAAAGATTACACAGAAACATTCTCTACAAAGTGGTCTTTTCTTTCTCCTTTTTTCTTTTTCAATTTCTTCTTAGATTTTAATTGGTAAAAAGCAAAAGAAGCTTCATAATTATTTGTTATAATTGTTCATTGTTTCTATGTTTTTATCACTCAGTTTTATGCCATACCTTTGTTCTAACAGTCAAATGTTAATTGACTTTCTGAATGCTATAGACCTTTTGTAAATGTGTGACCCCATCATTTAAACAATGTATAAACTAATATTAATTCACAATGTCACTTAAGCTGTTTAATGTAAAAAAAGAAGTAAAATATTTCTGTCTTTCCTTCATATACTTCTCCCAGGACTTCCAGGGTTTTTTTTTTACAGTAAATAATTATCCTTCTAGCCTGGCTTCTGAACAGTTTTTATCAGAACTAAAGTACCTCTTAATAGTATATAATTTCCAAATCTTGTAGCTATGATTGAACCAATAGCCTGTTTCAATATTGTATTATCAAGTTGCATATTGATTCTTACTGGGATGGGGCTGGGTAGCTGAATATGAATTAAATTATTTTAATAGCCAAATATGAATTAAAGTAATTTACAAGCAGAGTGTCACATGAATAAGGGATGCTAAATCGGTAATAAAAATGCCAGTATTTATCAAAATTTTTCATTCAAACAGGTCCAAAATTATTTAACAAACATGCACATTGTCAAGAAGAGCCAGTTTTAGAGTTGCTGCAATTTACATTATTGGTAGAGCAAAAAGCTATATGTGATGTAAGTTACTTTAACATGAAGTTAGACAACGGAGGTTTTAACTGGTCGTGTTCTTTGGTCTAACAATTTTGCTTATGGAGTTAAGTGATAAGCTGTTATCACATAAGGAGAGTTAAAGGCAAAAACCATATGATCATCTCAGTAGATGCAAAGAAAGCATTGGATAAAATTTAGCATCCCCTCATGGTAAAAACCCTCAATAAACTAGACACAGAAGGAATATACCTCAACATAATGAAGGCTATATATGACAAACCCACAGCCAACATCACACTGAATGGGAAAAAGTTGAAAGCAATTCCCCTAGAAACTGAACAAGACAAGGATGTCCACTCTTACCATTCTTATGCAATATAGTACTGGAAGTTCTAGCCAGAGCAATCAGGCAAGAGAAAGATATAAAAAGCATCCACAATGGAATGGAAGGAGTCAAATTACCTGTTTGCTGATTATATTATCTTATATCTAGAAAATCCTAAAGACTCTACAAAAAAAACTATTGAATGTGGTAAATGAGTTCAGTAAAGCTTCTGGATACAAAATTAATGTACAAAAATCAGTAGCATTCCTATACACCAATAATAATCAAGCTGAGGACCAAATCAAGAAGGTAATCCCATTTACAATAGGTACAAAAAATACTAGGAATATATTTAACTAAGAAGGTGAAATATCTCTACAAAGAAAGTTATAAAACACAGATAAAAGAAATTATGAATAATGCAAGCAAATGAAAAGACATTCCATGCTAATGGATTAGAAGAATTAATATTGTTAAAATGATCTTACTACCCAAAGCAGCCTACAGATTCAATACTACCCCTACCAAAATACCAACGTTGGTCAGGGAGGGAGGGGAGAAAAAATATATGTATATATATACCAATGCATTTTTCACAGAATTAGAAAAAAGAGTCCTAAAATTCATATGGAACCAAAAAAGAGTCCTGATAGTCAAAGCAATTATAAGCAAAACAATTAAAAAAGATGGAGGTATCACATTACCCAATTGCAGATTATACTACAACGCTACAGTAACGAAAGCAACATGACACTGGTATAAAAATAGACACATAGATCAATGGAACTGAATAGAGAACTCAAGAATAAAGCTACGTATTTATAGCCAACTGATTTTTGACAAACTTAACAAAAATATACACTGCGGAAATGATACCCTTCTCAGTAAGTGATAGTTGAAATCCAGAAAATTGGATTGTAATCTGCAGAAGAATGAAACTGGACCCCTATCTCCCACCATATATTAGTACAAAAATCAACTGAAGACCAATTAAAGACTTAAATGTAGGACATGAAACTATAGAAATAGTGTAAGAAAATCTAGGGAAAACTGTTGTGGACATTGGTTTAGGCAAAGAATTTATGACTAAGACTGAAAAAGCACAAGTAACAAAACAAAAATAGACAAATGGGACTTAATTAAACTGAAAAGCTTCTGCACTGCAAAAGAAATAACAAACAGAGTGAATAGGCAATCTGCAGAACAGGAGAAAATATTTGCAAACTATAAATTCAGCAGGGGACTGATGTCTAGAATTTACAAGGAACTCAAACAACTAAACAACAAAAAATCAAATACCCTATTAAAAAGTAGGCAAAGGACATGAACACACATTTTTCAAAAGAAGGCATGCAATGGCCAACAAGCATATCAAAAAATGCTCAACATCACTGATCATCAGAGAAATGCAAATTAAAACAACAATGAGATGTCATCTTATCCCTATCAGAATGGCTATTATTAAAAAGACAAAAAATAAGAGATGTTGGTGAGGATGCAGAGAAATAGGATCACTTCTACACTGTTGGTGGAAATGCACATTGTACAACCATTATATGTTGGTGGGAGTGTAAATTCATTTAACCATTGTGAAAGACAGTGTGGCTATTCCTCAAAGCCCCAAAGATAGAAATACCATTCAACCCAGCAATCCCATTACTGGGTATATACCCAAAGGAATATAAACTATTCTATCATATAGACAGATGCACGTGTATGTTCATTGCAGCACTATTCACAATAGCAAAGACATGGAATCAACCTAAATGCCCATCAATGATAGACTCAATAAAGAAAATGTGGTCTACATACACCATGGAATATGATAAGCCATAAAAAAGAATGCGATTGTGTCATTTGTGGGAACATGGATGGAAATAGAGGTCATTATCCTTAGCAAACTAATGCAGTAACAGAAAACCAAATACCACATATTCTTACTTGTAAGTGGGAGCTAAATGATGAAATGCTTGGAAACAGAGGGAACAACACACATGGGGCCTATCAGAGGGTGGAGGGTGGGAAGAGGGAAAGGATCAGAAAAAAATAGCTCGTTGGTACTAGGCTTAATACCTAGGTGATGAAATAATCTGCACAAGAAATCCCCATGACACGGCCGGGTGTGGTGGCTCACGCCAGTAATCCCAGCACTTTGGGAGGCCGAGGCGGGTGGATCACAAGGTCAGGAGATCAAGACCATCCTGGCTAACAGTGAAACACCATCTCTACTAAAAATACAAACAATTAGCTGGGCGTGGTGGCGGGCGCCTGCAGTCCCAGCTACTCGGGAGGCTGAGGCAGGAGAATGGCGTGAACCTGGGAGGCAGAGCTGGCAGTGAGCCGAGACTGTGCCACTGCACTCCAGCCTGGAAGACAGAGCAAGACTTCATCACGGGAAAAAAAAAAAAAAAAAAAGAGAAATCTCCATGACACAAGTTTACCTATGTAACAAACCTGCGTATGAACTTAAAATGAAAGTCATAAAAACAGTATGGAGATTTCTCAAGAACTAAAAGTAAAACTACCATTTGATCCGGCATTCCCACTACTGAGTATCTACCCAAAGGAAAAGGAAATATTATATTAAAAAAGATACCAGCATGTGTGTTTACCAGAGCACTATTCACAATAGCAAAGATACGGAATTAACCTAAGTGTGCAACAACAGATGATTGGATAAAGAAAATGTTCCCTCTCCTCTCCTCTCCTCTCACCTCCCCTCCCCTCCCCTCTCCTCCCCTCCCCTCTCCTCCCCTCCCCTCTCCTCCCCTCCCCTCTCCTCCCCTCCCCTCCCCTCTCCTCCCCTCCCCTCTCCTCCCCTCCCCTCCCCCTCCTCCCCTCCCCTCCCCTCTCTGTCTCTCTCTCCAATACAACTCTATTCAGCCATAAAAAAGAATGAAATTGTGTCTTTAGCAGTAACAGGGATGGAACTGGAGGTCATTATCTCAAGGGAAACAACTCAGAATCACGAAGTCAAACATTACATGTTCTCATTTATAAGTGGGAGTTTTAGCTTTAGTGGAGTAATAGTCATTGGAGAGTCAGAAGGGTGGGAGGAGGGTGAGAGATATGAGAAATTACTCAGTGGGTATAATGTACACTATTTAGGTGTTGATTACATTAAAAGCCCAAACTTCTTCACTATGCAAAATGATCCACGTAACGAAACTGCACTTTTACCCAACTAAAATTACATATATATAGTGTGTGTGTATATATATATATATATTGGCTTTGGCTTTGTACATAGAAAACACACTTTTAGTTGGTGATTTTCAATTTGGGGATAACAGAGACTTCATATTATCAAAAATTATAAATATGAAACCTTTATTTCATATTAACAAGTAATTATATTTAAAAATTATCTCCATCTCTCTCTCCTGCCATAGACAGTTCAAACTTACTAGTAACAATGTTTGCTCACAGTAAAGCTATGTGACCATTCAAAAGGGTGACTTACGTGATCACACGTCACAGAATACAGGAAGGCACTGTGGCCTAATGGAGTCTAGGACCCAATCTAAATGCTGATTCCTGCTCAGGGAAGGTAAAATGCAAACGTATAATCAGGTACAAATTTAAAGCTTTTCACAGGGGAGCCTACCTTCCCAAAAACTGAAATTCTAGAATAGTTATCTCTCTCCAGAGATATATTTAGAGTTCCTGTGAGGCAAATTTAGAAACCAGAAAGTTTTCCTGTGATTGTGGAATCAAAAAAAAGAGAAATAAATAAAGTATATATTTATTAATTGATTGATTTCTCATTGTCTTCCAAGAACTTAAAGTGGTTCAAAAAATACCAAGGAAATAAATCTTAATGACAAATAGATTTAAGATCATGTAAGAGGTGAAATGAAGTGACAAAAATCACGTTCTCTCAGCATGGTGGTCACACATCAGCTGACGTCTTCCATGCAGCTACTGAAACATGGAAAATATGATCAAGTCAATGCAAACAAAAAACTGCTAACCACTGGGGCGTGTACATGTCTATACCAGCCTATGTGTTGGGGGTAAACTGGTACACTGTGAACAAAAATTGATTTTGAAAAATTAATATTTAGGATAAAGTATAAAATCCAGAGTGTGCTAATTTTCCATAATTACTGTGAATACTACCATAAATGTTTCTAACCTGTTCAATTTATTATTTCATAAAAACATCTTTAAGTAAATTTGGTGATGCAAAAATAAGTACAGTCTTCTCTTCAGGCTTTCAGCTATACTGCTGCATTCCGGATGTTGCCAGGGACACGAGAAACTCAACTGAGAATCATCAACATTGATGTTTGACAATGTCCATTGTATAACAACCATTAGATTATTATACCAAGTACCATAATTTATGATATTGAGTCCTAGAAATGGTTCCACCTATGGAGGACTCTGTAAATTCCAGTGGAAAAACGTATTTTCAATAATTTAGTATTCTCCATGTAATTACCTGAAATATCTCAAATTTAACTTTCTAAATGCAATTTTAAGGTGGTCAGTAAAATACACTCCAGTTATTCTGCTTCATGGAGATTTGGCTTAACTCCCAAAGGGTATTAATTTATTATAGTGGAGTAAGAAAATAATAATATAAGCTTTGATAGTCTACTTTTGGAGATTTTGATATGTGGGATTGGTGAGAAAATTTATCTTTTAAAAAATATTTGCTGGTGATTTGATTCATGGCTCCATGTGGTGTAATAATTTCTAAAATGTATACATATATTATATATATATATGCATGCATGTGTGTGTTATATTATGTTCCATAAACATTTGTAACTTAACAGTTTATTTGAAATTGGTGTCTTATGTAACTGTTACCATAGCCTGAAACATAAATATCCCTCATAGTGCTGTGGTTTATTAAAATAAAAGATTTTTCTTTGCCCTTGTCCCAGTCCAATGCTGATGGGGGCAGGCACTCTGCTCCTCACAGTCATTCAAGGACCCAGTCCCAGTCCTCCATGTCTAATGGCTCTATCTTCTTCTAGGGCCTTTGTGTTTCCTCACTGAATCCCTACTTCTGACTGGCAGGTAAAGGAGAGAGAGAGAAAAATGAGTGGAACAAGCCCCAGGTTTGAGGGTACAGCTGTAGAAGTGGTGTACATCATTATGCCGTCATTTTATTGTACAAACCTGCCACCACGTAGGCAAAGAAGCCTGGGAAACGTAGTCTTCTGTATGCCAGAAGAAAATTAAGTTTTGTGATAATCATCTTAAAGTAAAGAAAAGGAAGTAAGAAGTTAACATAGTGATTCGTAACAGGGAGGATCTTGCCCAGTTGGTCAGCAAAATAATGTGGGTTGCAGATGAGGATAAGCTTATGACTGGAAAGACAGCCAGGATCTCCAGGTTTGCGTGACAAGAGCTGAGCTTGTCCAAGCAAAGCCTCCTGAATCTGTGGACCTTAAGGAAGACATCTGCACATCAAGCTAATCAAGAATGGGAAAAGGCATAATGACAGTCTTCCCTCAATTGTAGCTTCTGATAAACAGTACAGAACAGTCAACGTCACAGTTATGTAGCAGAGAGGAACAATGCCAGAGATTACAGCATTTTTTACAGACTTGTAGCTCCATCCACATGGATGTGGATAGCATAGCACATTCTGCTAGAGCATCACTTTGGAGATTGTGTTAAGAGGTATATCTGTTTCTGGTAGTAATAATGGGTCGTCTGAGAATCAAATTTCCATTTTTAGTTTGAGGAACGCTATATGAGAAATCTTCTTTTTCAGGAATACACAATGTACACAAGCATATTGCATGTTTCAAATTGCTAATTAAAAGAAAGCTCGATGTTAAGACAACTGCATGGGAAGACACTGTCTCTATGCCTTCTATATTGTTTTGAACACTAATTTGAATACAAATGTAAGCTATGGTTAGACACTTTCTAATATCTTTTTTTATTTTTAGTCAAATTTTGGCTAGGTCTCTAGGCCTTGATATTTCTTCTTTTTTGCTGTCTTCTAAGGCAACATTGAGAAACAGCTAAGTTTATTATTTATATATTGAATGTAATTTTGAGAGGCTGATAAAATTCCCAAAGCCTTGGAGAATTTATACAATCGGGTGCCCTCAGTTCTTCATAGTTGGTGATAGTAAATGTCATATGAAAATATATTTTCCTGGAAAATACAAATACTGCTTATTTTCTTGAAATGTACCATTAGAATAGAAAATATTACTGTGTCCAATTCTACATCACAAACAACCAAATATAACATTCATTTTCAATTGAAAGATATATATATCAAGGTAATATTTTTGTAATCTATTAACGAACTACTGTTCTTTACCACATAGCTTTTTTTTTTTTTTTTTTTTTTTTTTTTTTGAGACAGAGTCTTGCTCTCTTGCCCAGGCTGGAGCGCAGTGGTGCGATCTTGGCTCACTGCAAGCTCTGCCTCCTGGGTTCACGCTGTTCTCCCGCCTCAGCCTCCTGAGTAGCTGGGACTATAGGCGCCCGCAACCACGCCCGGCTAATTTTTTTGTATTTTCAGTAGAGATGGGGTGTCACTGTGTTAGCCAGGAAGGTCGCAATCTCCTGACCTCTTGATCCGCCCGCCTTTGTCTTTCAAAGTGCTGGGATTACAGGCATGAGCCACCGTGGCCGGCCAACAGAGACTTATATCCCTGGAGAAAAGTGAAACTCTAATTTCCTAATAAATATATATATCAATTATTAGTAACTAGAAAAATTATAGAGATCACTTTATCCAAAATTGCTAAATAATTCCCACTTTTCAAAGATAGAGTGGGCAATTTCTACTGCCAGATGTGGCAAATATTTTGTATTCAATTCAATGCTTTACGTTTTCAGATTTCAGGTCAGTTTTATGCTTTAGGTAGCTAATAATTCTGATAGTCAGAGGCATATCAATGAAGAATCACTTTTCTGGAACAAAAAGATTTGTTGCAGTTTAAACTTGTAAAGCTTGTCCAGGGCAGTAAATTCCTTAAGATGTATAGTTATAATGAGAAGGATGTTTTCTTTTGACTTTTCTTTTTTCCTCTTATTTTTAGTTGACATGTAATGATTGTACATATTTATGAGATACAAAGTGATATTTTGATACATGTATACAATGCGTAATGATTAATTCAGGGTGATTAGCATATCCATTACCTCAAACATTTATTATTTGTGTTGCGCACATTCAAAATCCTCTCTTCTAGCTTTTTGAAAATATACACTAAATTATTTTAAACCATATTTATCCTACAGTGCTACAGAACACTACAACTTATTCTCCTCATATAGCTGTAACTTTGTGTCCATTAGCCAATGTCTATCTTCCCCTGCCTGCTACACTTCCCAGACTCTAATAACCACAATTCTATTTCCTACTTCTATGAGATCTTTCTTTCTGACTCCCACATACGTATAAGAATATGTGGGCTGGGCGCAGTGGCTCAAGCCTGTAATCTCATCACTTTGGGAGGCCAAGGCGGGCGAATCGCCTGAGGTCAGGAGTTCGAGACCAGCCTGGTCAACATGGTGAAACCCTGTCTCTACCAAAAATACAAAAATTGGCCAGGTATGGTGGTGGGCACCTGTAATCCCAGCTACTCGGGAGGCTGAGACAGGAGAATTGCTTGAACCTGGGAGGCGGAGGTTGCAGTGAGCCGAGATCATGCCACTGCACTCCAGCCTGGGTGACAGAGCCAGACTCCTTCTCAAAAGAAAAAAAAAAAAGTGCCATTTATCTTTCTGTCCCTGACATATTTTATTTAACATAATGCTCTCCTGGCTCATTTTTGTTGCCATGAATGATACAATTTCATTCATTTTTTATGACTGAATATATTCCGTTATGCATGATGTGGTGTGAATTTAACAAATTCATTCATTTGTTGATGGATACTTAACATTGATTCGATATTTTGGCTATTGTCAAAATTGCTGCAATAAAAGGGTGCGTGGATATCTTTTTTATATACCCATTTCCTTTTTTAAGATAAATACCCAGAAGTGAGATTGCTGAATCATATGGTAGCTCTATTTATAGTTTTTTGATAAACCTCCTTACTGTTTTCCATAATAGCTGTACTAATTTATATTCCCACCAACAGTGTATAAAAGTTATCTTTTCTGCATCCTTGCCAGTATTTGTTATTTTTTGTTTTTGATGATAGCCATTCTAATGGATGAGATAATATCTCATTGTGGTTTTGATTTATGTTTCCCTAATGATTTGTGATATTGAGTTTTTTTTCATATATTTGTTGGCCATTTGAATATCTTTTTAAAATTATTTTATTGTATTTTATTTTATTTTTTTGAGAAGGCATTTTCCCTCTTGTTGCCCAGGCTGGACTGCAATGGTGCAATCTCAGCTCACTGCATCTTCCGCCTCCTGGGTTCAAGTGATTCTCCTGCCTCAGCCTCCCAAGCAGCCGGGGTTATAGGCGCTTGCCACCACACCTAGCTAATTTTTTGTATTTAGTATAGACAAGGTTTCACCATGTTGGTCAGGCTGGTCTCGAACTCCTGATCTCAGGTGATCCACCCGCCTCAGCCTCCCAAAGTGCTGGGATTACAGGCGTGAGCCACTATCTCTGGCCCATTTGAATATCTTCTTCAGAGAAATGTCTAATCAGATTCTTTGCCCATTTTTAAAATCAGATTTGTTATTGTTAAAACTTTTGAGTTCCTTGTATATTCTGGATATGAGTCCCTTGTCAGATGAATAGTTTGTAAATATTTTCTGTCATCTAAGATTGTCTCTTCCCTCTGTTAGTTGTTTTCTTTGCTCTGCAGAAACTTTTTGGCTTGATGTAATGTCTCGAACTCCTGACCTCAAGTGATCTGCCTGCCTCGGCCTCCCAAAGTGCTGGGATTACAGGTGTGAGCCATCATGTCCAGCCTCAGTAGCTTTTATGTGCCCAGAAATGTATCAATTTCTTTTAGGTTTTTGAATTTGTTAGTGTAGAGTTGTTCATAATAGTCATCAATGATCCTTAGTACTTCTGTGGTATCAGTTATAATGTGTTCTTCTTTATTTCTGATTGTATTTATTTGAGTATTTTCTTTTTTTATAGTTAGCCTAGTTAAGAGTTTGTCAATTTTGGTTCTAAAAAAACTGTTTTGTTGATCTTTTGTATGTTTTTTAGTCTCTATTTTGTTGTTATGCTCTGATCTTTATTATTTTTTTCCTCCTACAAATTTTGGGTTTGGTTTATGCTTGCTTTTGTAGTTCCTTGAGGTGCATTGTTAGGTTATTTACTTGATATTTTTGTACTTTTTTGATGTAAATGTTTATTGCTATAAACTTCCCTCTTAGAGCTGCTTTTGATGTATTCCATAGGTTTTGATATGTTGTGTTTCCATTTTCACTTATTTTGAGAAACTTGACTTTCTTCTTAATTTCTTTGACCCATTGGTCATTCAGAAGCATATTATTTAATTTCTATGTACAGTTTCTAGAGTTCCTCTTGCCACTGATACCTTGTTTTACCCTATTGTGGTCTGAAAAGATGCTTGAAATGATTTTGATTTTTTGTGTGTTTATTAAGATTTGTTTTGTGGCCTAACATATGGTCTGTACCAAAGAATGTTCCATGTGGTGATGAGAATAGTGTGTATTCTGCAGCTATTTGATATAATATTCTATAAATGTCTATTAGGTCTATTTGGTTTATAGTTTGAGCCTAATATTTATATTTGGTTTATAGTTTAAGCCCAATATTTGGTTTATAGTTTAAGCCTAATACTTTGTTGATGTTCTGTCTAGATTATCTGTTCAATGCTGACAGTGGGGTGTTGAAACCCCCAACAATTATTGTATTGGGTTTTATCTTCTGTTTAGCTCTAAGAATATTTGCTTTATTTATCTGGATGCTCTGGTGCTGGGTGCTGCATATATATTTAGAATTGTTATATCCTCTGGATGAATTAATCCCTTTATTATTATATAATGATCTCCTTACTTTTTTTTTTTTGGTTTTTAACCTAAAGTCTATTTTGTCTGATGTAAGTAAAGTTACATGTGCTGCATGCTTTTGTTTTCTGTTTGCATCGAATATTTTTTCCATCCTTTCATTTTCAGTCTCTGTGTGTCTTTTCAATTATCCTAACACGTATCTTTTATCTTCCATTCATTTATGAATTCTTTCACGCAATAACATTTATTGTTTAGTATGATAAAGAAAGAAAATGGAAGATTCTTTCTGACTTTGACTCAATTACAGTGTAAGGAGTGATTAAAAATGAATAATATGATTAATATCAAATTGAATATTAAAATTGTATGCTGTTTGCATTGTGAAAAATGCATTCTCATTCCCTTTTGGAGATAGGAGATCTACAAGGTGGCCTTGAAGTATTGATATTTTCATTGCAGATAATCAATGTCAAATATGTGACTGTCAAGAAGAGTCAAAGCCCTTTGCTGTGTAGATATTTTGAGATGAACACAAAACTTAGCAGGTCTCTCTCACCTTTGTTAGTTTTACTTCTCACTTCCCTTAAGGTTGGATGTAGCAAAACCAAAATTAAAAGAAACCCGGAAAACAAAACCAATACCCTGTTTGGTTGCCTGAAATGTCATTAAAACATTAAAAAATGTATTAATAAATACATTATTTGAGAGTATTCTACATATTGACCCAACCAACTTTTTTTGTTTTTTTTTTTTTCTAAGGAAAACTAGGTCCCATATGCTGTGTAGTCATTGTGGTATAGCCATACACTAAAGAGCTTATATTTAACTCAGGAAGATAGAATTAATTACTTGTTAAATATAAAAGTATGATAAGTATTATGAGGATACATTAGGTGTGATTTCAGTCTAGAACAGATTTTCTCAGCTGGGGCCAATTTTGCAACCTAGTAGCCATTTGACAATGTCTGGAGGCATTTTTTTGATTGTTAAAAGTAGGGAAGGGGATGTTACTGGAATCTGGTGGGCAGAGGCCAGTGATGATGCTAAACATTTTACAGTGCACAGGACAGACTTCACAAGAATTTACATGCTCTAAAAGTCAATAGTGCTAATGTTGAGAAACCCTTGTCTAGAATGATGGGAGGGAACAGAGAGAGAATGGAGGTTTGAGAATCACTGTGTCAGCTATTCAGCTGAGCAACTGCCTTTGGGTGAGGATGTCTTTTAAATATTCCATTGTTAGATGTTTAATTCAATAATCTCATTGTGTACTGTGTCTAAATAAAGCTTTATAAAACTTGGTTGAATAAATAAATTATAAAATAGCAAATGTTAATATGAAACAGATGGTACCCAATCTGCAATCAACTTTCCTACCCTTTTATTCATTGACAGAATAATTGATGTTTCCCAGGTTTGATCCTGGCCCCATGAGCTACAATTGTTACTGCGACTATAAAGTGGAAATAATGATAGCTTCTGTTAAAATTGTTGTGAGAATTAAGTGAGAATGTTCAATAAATATAAAGTGTCCTGCACAGTCTCTGAATAAATGGCAGCTATTAATCAGAGAAGATCACATTATGCTCCAAATGATATAAGTCATAGAGCTTTTGTGGCCCCATAAATTACAGAATTATTATATCTTACATGAAGACAGAAATGGAAATGATTACCTCTTTTGATGGAGAGCTGTGTTGTGAATTACTTTTTTAAACCTTCAGATAGATGAGTTATATGCGAAAAGCCCTGGAACGCTAAGTGTTTTTATAAGATTTGTTACTGGCAAGAAATGGACAAGCATAAATGAGATCAGTCCAAAAAGATTACCCTGCAAACTTGCTGATGTGCTGTCTGCTAAAGTAGTGACAGGTCATAAAACTACTGAGAGAGAAAGGCAGAGGTATAGGGCACTGGAGAAAAAAGGCTCCATCCCTGAATCTTTACACATGCAACTTTTTCAGGATTTATTCTGCTACACTGCTATGCTTAGCATCATGGTGTCTTTTATGTGTGGTACAAGAAGTTGACCTGAGTTTTGATGAAAGTGAGAGAATTATTGGGGATGACTATGACACTATTACCTGGCCAGTATCATGTAGTTATAAATTATGAGTCCAGGGTTTGAAGTGAGCTGAAACGTCCCAGCTTTGCCGCATTACGGCAGTGTAACCTTGAGGATGTTCAGCCTTCTGATACATTTTCTCTTCTGTACAATGGGAGTATCGATGCTACTGCTTCCTCAGTGGCATTGATTAAATTGGATAATTCATGAGAGGAACTTCGCACAGTGCTTGGGACTGTAATTATCATTATCATCATCATTATTTTCATCAGTGTCATTTTTACTATAATCTCTTAAAAGCTTTCTATTATTAAAATAATTTCTACTACTTAACTTTTAGCTTCTTAAAGGGAAGAAGGCTTAAAGTACTTTTCTTATTTATTTTTAATTTTTAAGATAATTTCAACTTTTATTTTAGATTTGGGGGTACATGTGAAGGTCTGTCATACGGGAACTCTGCATGATATTGAGGTTTGACATACAAATGATCCCATAGGCAGTCCCTCAGCCCTCACCTTTCTCCCTCCCACCTCCAGCAGTCCCCAGTGTCCATTGCTCCCATTTTTATGTCCATGTGTATTCAATGATAAATTCCCGCTTATAAGTGAGGACGTATGGTATTTGGTTTTCTGTTTCTGCATAAATTCACATAGATAATAGCCTCCAGCTGCATCCATATTGCTGCAAATGACATGATTTTGTTCTTTTTAATGACTTCATAGTATTCCATGGTGTATATATACCATTTTCTTCATCCAGTCCACCATCTATGGGCATTTAGGTTGACTCCATGTCTTTGCTATGGTGAATAGTGCTGCAATGAACATGAGTGCACGTGTCTTTTAAACAGAATGATTTATTTTCTTTTGGGTATATACCCAATAATGAGATTGCTGGGTCAAATGGTTCTACTTTAAGTTCTTTGAGAAATCTCCAAACTGCTTTGCACAAAGGCTGAACTAATTTACATTCCCACTAACTTTGTGTTAGTGACCTCTTCTCTCTGCAGTCTCACCAGGATATGCTATTTTTTGGCTTTTTAATAATAGCCATTCAGACTGGTGTGAGATGATATCTCATTGTGGTTTTGATTTGCGTTTCTCTGATGATTAGTGGTATTGAGTATTTTTTTCATATATTTGTCGTCTGCTTGTATGTCTTTACACATGCAGCTTTTTCAGGATTTATAGTGCTACACTGCTATGCTTAGCATCATGGTGTCTTTCATGTATGGTACAGGAAGTTGACATGAGAAAACGTCTTTTCATGTCCTTTGCCTATTTTTTTAATGGGGTTGTTTGTTTTTTGCTCATTGATTTGTTTAAGTTCCTTATAGATTCTGGACATATTAGATCTTTGTCAGATGTATAGCTTGTAAACATTTTCTCACATTCTGTACATTGTGTGTTTACTCTGTTGATAGTTTCTTTTGCTGTGTAGAAATTCTTTTGTTTAATTAGGTCCCATTTGTCATTTTGTTGTTGTTGTTGTTGTTGCAATTGCTTTTGAGTACTTAGCCACTAATTCTTTGTCAAGGCCAATGTTGAGAAGCATGTTTCCTAGGTTTTCTTCCAAGGTATTTATTGTTTGAGGTCCTACATTTAAATTTTTAGTCCATTTTAATTTAATTTTTATACATGGTGAAATGTAGGAGTCTAGTTTTATTCTTCTGCATATGCCTAGCCAGTTATCCCAGCACCATTTATTGAACACAGAGTCTTTTCCCCATTCTTCATTGTTTATTTTTGCTGACTTGGTTGAAAATCAGATGGTTGTCGGTATGTGGCTTTATTTCTGAGTTCTCTATTCTGTTCTGTTGGTCTGTGTGTCTATTTTTGTGCCACTACCATGGTGTTTCAGTTATTGTAGCTTTGTGGTATAGTTTGAAGTTGGGTAATGTGATGACCCTGGCTTATTTATCTTTTCTTTTTTTTTTTTTTCTTTTGCTTAAGGTTGCTTTGGCTATTTGGGCCCGTTTTTGGGTTCATATGAATTTTACAATAGTTTTTTCTAATTCTGTAAAATATGAGGTTGGTAGTTTGATAGGAACAGCACTGAATCTATAGATTGCTTTGAGCAGCATGACCACTTGAAAAATGTTGATTCTTCCAATCCATGAAGAGCATGGAATGTTTTTCCATTTGTTTTTGTGTTATATATGATTAGCTGGTACTACAGGAGCACGTCACCATGCCCAGCTAATTTTTATATTTTTAGTAGAGAAGGGGTTTCACTCTATTGGACAGGCTGGTCTCGAACTCCTGACCTCATGATCCACCTGCCTTGGCCTCCCGAAGTGCTGGGATTACAGGCGTGAGCCACTGCACTCAGCCATTTGTGGATTTTAAAATCTAATAATTCTTGAATCTGATCACTAATATCTATAGAATCTCTTCACAATAGTTTGCTTTTTATTTTCCTATATGCCATTATCTATTTATTTTCTTTCCTCAATGTATCTGATTGAACAGTCAAATAATATTCATGATTTCATTAAGCTTTGGAAAAACATCCAAAATACTTCAAATCTGGACATTTGTAGAGTGAGGTGTCTCCTGATTGTGTGAGACTTCTCAAAAAGTAGAAGACAAAAGCAGAAAGCAACCCACAAAAGGCATAAGCTGACAGTGTATATGGTATCCAAAGAAACTTTCCCACAATATGTATTTGATATCTCAGCTCTTTAGGTGACAATGGCCTGCAGGCAGCCATTTCCATCTCTCCTACCCATGCTGGGATCCCTAGGTGATTATAATATTTATTTTCATCAGCCTCAGAATACTTTTCAATTCACAAAGGAGCCATTACCTATTGATCAATGTCAGTAAGCTTATTGAAATCTCTTTCTCACCTCTAGCTGTATAAAGGAATAGAAGAGTGATTGGTATGTGAAATGGTAAAGCCAAGATTCAAAAATACTGGTATGGATACTAAGATAAGCAGGAGGAGTAATGTACAATATTTAGATTGTATCCAAATATTATTTACAAAAATGCAGGATAGAGGCAGCAGGCAGCAACACAACAGGAACGTTTACAAGTAAGACTGGTTTATTGTAGGCTTGGTATAAATCAACAAGCACAAACACTTGTGAAATCAGATCCTAGAGGAGTGATTGGCTGGTCATCAGATGAGAGAATATGAAGACGCACAATCTTGAAGAAAACTTATGCACAGATATGAAAAAAACACTCAAAACATTTGAATTTTGTAGATTTGGTAGCTAATGTTAATAATCAAAGATGTCTAATGACCTCTATTTCATTACAATAATATCCCATCCATTTACTTCTTCCGATGCACCAGTTATCTAAAGAGAGCGGGGGGAGCACAGAAACTAAGCCAAAATTATTTTTACCTTTATGTAAAGGAAAAAAATCAGAGTTCTCCGAGCATGCTTAATTGCTTAAAGAGATGAAAAAAGTGATGGAGGGGAGTGTGTAATGATTGAGGGTTTTGCTGTGTTTGCTATTCTTCTTTCTGCTATTTGTTTGTTGCTTTGATGGTCAGATCTTTATTTCCCAGAGCTGATGAAGAGGCAGTGGATTTAGTTTCCAATGGTTAGTCCAGTCAGAAAAGCAACACGCAGGCCTGACTCTTCTCCTTTGATTAGGACTGTGCAGGGAGCACAACAAGGCGTGCGATCCCATGTGTGTCTGTGTCACCACTGGGTCCAAAATCAAGTTAATTTATCTTCATGGAATAATCACAAAACAAACACTGATTGTCTATAGATGTCAGGGAATTCTGCCTATATTATGTTTTATTATACACTTTCTCATTTAATTCTCAAAACAATCCTGGCAAAAATGAATGCTTTTGAGCCCCAGCTTTCTGATATATAAAATGCAGATTGAAGCGAATGCATTTCTTAAGGACTTACTGCTAAAAATTGAGACAAGACGATGTTATGAAAATTTTATTCTAGTAATATTTCTAACATGTGATGATAAATACTGGAGAATACATTTTTTAGCTTTACTTCCAACCATCTTTATAACTGAGAACACATTAGAACCCAGTCTATTTCTTTTCTGCAATCTTAAAGTAAAAAATGATGAATGTAAGGGAATAACACAATATTCCAAAGCTTTTTTTCAGATGGAGCTGAAAGATACCTGAAAATTCAAGTAACTTCTATAGCCACAGGTGTATTCTAAATTAAAAGATTAAAGAAATAGTATAACACTTATCTTTTAAAAGGAAAAATGATGTCAAAAGTATTAAATGTGAGTATTCAAAGATATATAGTAATATAAATTTACCCTTAAGACTAAATTTGTGAAATTTTATATTATTTTTATCAAGTAAAATATGAGATAAATTTTGGTAAACAATATTTTAATATATTACACATACACACACAGACATAGATGCACATCAGATGTTGTTATCCAATGTTAAATTAGTCCCACGAGCTTCACAGTGAGGGGTACTTGGCTCCGTTAAATGGGTGAGGAAATTGGTTCAGAGAGGTTTTGTGAGTTTAGGCGAGCTTTCAGCCATTCACCTTTTTATTTATTCATAAATTCTTTCCATCAATAACTTTTTTTTTTGCCTATTATAATGAAGAAGAAGGGGAGGAGAAGAAATAAAAGGAAGTGATCCTAATACATGTAAAATAGTATCTCTTTAAATGGTCACATCAACCGCAGAAAACACTTACATAATCTTGTCTCTCCATTTTGGCTGGTTTTTACCAACTGTGTTACTTTTTATGCAACTAGTTACTCTGTGTAAGGCCCCAGGTTCTTTACCTGTGAAATGGGATTAACGATGGCTCCTTGCGATCACTTTCATACGCCCTGTGTCATCAACAGTCAGCTTTACATTCTTGAGGTCCAGCGCAAAGGCACCACACTGGGCTTCAAGGGCTCAGCTTGACGACAAATAAGTAAACACTGGAAATATAAATTGTAACACGGCACGGTGAGCTTCATGAGAGTTTAAGCCCAGCCCTGAGGCAGCACAGAGGAGGCAATTCTTTCTGCCTGAAAGCATTTGGAAAGATTCAGACTCACACCAGAAAGGGCATCAAATCTAGGTTCAAAAGGATAAGGAAGAATTTTCCAGGAGTTAAAGAGCAGGAAAAAGGAATTTTACGTATTTAAAACATCTCATCTAAAGACACAGAGTCAGGAAGGGCGAGAATATATTGATTACACATGAAACGTAGTTTAACGAATGTGAAATGATCAGAAAGCAAGCTATGGTCAAATCAGTAAATGCCTTGGCTATTTTGGCTAAGGAGGTTTTTTTTTTATTTTCAACTTTTATTTTAGATTCAGGGGGTACACGTGCAGGTTTGTTACATGGGCAATTGCATGATGCTGAGTTTTGGGGTATGATTTATTCCATCACCCAGGTATTGAGCATAGTATTCAACAGAGTTTTTCAACTCTTTCCCTCCTTCCTCCCCCTCCCCCGCAGGAGTCCTCAGCATCTATTTTTCCGTATTTATGTCCATGTGTACTTAAATGTTTAGCCCCCACTTATAAGTAAGAACATATGGCATTTGGTTTTCTGTTTCTGCATTAATGCAGCTTAGGATAATGACTTCTAGCTCCATCCACGTTGCTGGACATGATTTTATTCTTTGTTATGGCTGTATAGTATTCCATGGTGTATATGTACCACAATTTCTTTATCCAGTCCATAGGTAAGGAACTTGTAATCTAACTAGTAGGAACTTTTAATCAACTTGTTTTCAAAGAGATATTAGAAGTCTTGGGTATTTTTTTGCTAAAATTAGTGGCTTATCTATAGACATGACTTTTATATTATTATACTTATTATTGTATTATAATATATTGTAATAAGTAATTATGTATTAAATATTATATATATAAACAGTATATAGAGATGCTATTATATGTAATACTACCTATCTAACTCCTTATTTCAATTCTTTGCAGTCACTGAAGATATTGTGGAGAATCCTCTCAAAACATTTTAATTCTATAAATATTCATTAGTTTTAGTGCTAGCTTATTTTTAAGCAGTCTTCAATTAAAATTAAACAGCTTAATTTTAAACAGTCTTTATATTTGAAGAAAGAATCACACTGTAGATGAAACATTGTTGCTTATGCTTATTTGAATATATAATTTTCTTGTAACAACATTTTCTACTGAATCCTGTTTTCTGAAAGGAAGCTATATACACGAAGGAGAGCTTTAAAAAGTGAGGTGCAAGATTGGAGACATGTTTCCAATGACAACTGATGGGTCTTGTTTTTTGTGTGTGAATAAATGAGAATACATGAAAAAAGAAACCCACACTTCATGTTTCATGTAGAGAAGGCACTCTGCAAATTTGAGGTCTCTATAGGATGTGGATGGGGATATTTTGTTTCCATTAATGTCTCCTGAATAAACATGCAAACACAGAAAGGAAATAACAAATGGTACTGAACACTAATGTGTCTTTAAGGACTAATGCAGAATTTCAAGGAAACAATCCAACAGAAGGATGCATGGCATGGAAACACCTCCTGGGAATGGTGGCAGACCCTGACTGCTCTAAGCCATTTAAACTGAACCTGAAAAACCCCAGCAGAATAATTACATGATGGAAAGCAATCCTTATTAAGAAGCTGCCTTATTAGCTTACAAGTGGCCTTCCTTTCCTTCATCTAGTCTAGCATTTCATGGCACTTTTCAGCTGAAAATCTTTTAAATGCTGTTGACAAATTGATGGAAGAACTTTATGCAAAAGCTGAGTCTGTCTTCGGCAAGCATTTGTAATATTGATTAAAAGCAAATGCTATTTCAGTACGTGTCCCTTAGAAGTAGCAAACTGATTTCAAGTCCTTAACTAAGCTCTATTGCATAAAAATACAAATACAAAAAAAGCAAATTCAATTCTCTTTAGAAAAAAGGCTTGTAATTTGTTTAATAAAATTAAGTTTTTGTTAGTCCTCAAACTATATGCCTATACTCACATATACCAGTGATATTTTAATATTAGATTCATGATATTGTTTGTGTATATTTAAGATGAGAATTACAGAAAAGGTAAATGTTCTTCTGTCTTTTCATTATATATGTATTTAAAATTTATAGAAAGAAACACTACTTTCAGAATTCAGAGTTTCAGCAGAAAATAGGATTCTTCCTAGTTAGTTCATCTATAGAGATTTTAAGGGAACAAAGAATGGTAAAGAATTCAACACACTAGTCACATCGGGAAGATCAAAAGGCTGAAAGTAGATGGGGAGGAAATTAGGGCACCAGAGTCCAGTGAGAACTGAATTGAGGTGGCCATAGGGTTGTTCAGCAGATGGGGAGCTGTGGAGCAAGCAGTGTTGATGCAGAGTTACAGACAGGGAGTCAGGAATAAGAGCACTGCACTCTCTCTCCTCACTTTTGACTCTCCAAAGAGTGCCTCCTATTTGCTGACTCAATGTAGAAGCCAGAAGGTGAGGACTCCCTGATGGTGCAGTCCGTAGCTGCAGGGAACCTCAGGGCAGAGAGTGGGGAAGGATAGATAATGGATTGTGGGAGACGTAGTGGCCATAATGGGGATAATTTCACAATGTGTGGGAACTTCAGGACTCTTAATGTTTTCCTGGACATACAAAGCGAGCTGAAGCCATGTCACCCAAGGCTTGCCCATGTATTTCTACTGAGAGATAACTCTGCTAAACACAGGAGGATTCATTTGTGGTCAAATAGATTAGTGCATCTCCAAGAGTGGGAGAGTACCCTATTAACAAGTTGCTGTATTACCTCGAGACCTCTCTAGCCTTTAGATTTTGGAAATATTGGGTTTAACAAAATTAATCTGATAGAAAGAGATTTCAATGAATGTTTAACAGAATAAATGTTTCACATAAAATATGAAATGCTGAAGTTGTTGGATCAAAGTAGAAGTCCAAGAAAGAGATATCTTTGGTGGTTGGGAGATAAGCTCTATGCCATCTGCAGTATTGTCTATACCTTTCTTATCTTTGAAGCTTATAGTACATTACACTTTGAGTCAGAAGAAATGGAAAATCAAAAGGAAAATTGTCCTTTCTTCCTCTTCTGCTTCAGCTGTGAGCATTCCTGCAAATTCATGCTTCAATGCTATGATCTTTATATTATCTCTTAAAAATGCCCTCTTCCCTCTGGTTTCAATTATTAACTCCATTCTTATTATACCCTAATCAGAATCTGCCTTCCCAAATTCTAGTTCAGAATCTCGAGGTACAGATTTTTTTTCAAATGAATATTTGTTTTAGGATATTTTCAGCATCTGGAATTTAGCATTAGGTTACCTAGTTATTTAGACTTGATTGAGTTGCTTAACCCCTTTAACTGAATTTCTGTATCTGTGTTATTAGGGAGTTAGGCTAAATATAATTAGTGGGGAAATGTTGCATGAATATTTGGTTATGACCTTTTTATTCTACCAAATGTCAGTGAGTCAGTTAAAATCTTCTGGAGGAAGTTTTTACATCCCTCTAAATCCATAACTTCTGCGGAATGAAGAATGGATATACAAAGTTGTTGTTTTGCAATACAGAAACAGGATAGGGGTTTGGTAGTAGACCCAGAGTTGCCTCTTTGGTTCAATGGGTTGCCTCTTTGGCAGAGGATGGGTCAAATCCATCAATTTTGAGGCTTTCAGAAGGAGTCACCCAACAGACAATAAACAATCACCCAACATGTGAAGAGGGATGATCCTGCCTGTATGTGCCACACAGGGTGCATAGAAGGAGGGCTGCCCAGTCCTGCTGACACTGGTGGTCCTTCCGAAGGAGTGTCCTTGTCTATGGCCATACCACCATGAGTGCTCCTGACCTCATCTGAAGGAGCGGCCTCTGGTGGTCTGGATCACTGCTATTCCTTGCCTCCAAAAGAGAATGCTACCCTCAGCTAGCAAATGGAGAAGACTGCTAAGATTGACCACTCGGAGTCTTCAAAGAAGAGTCCCAGTTTTTCAGTTGGGACTTATCAGAATAGCAATCACTATAAACTACAATATTCCACTTCTTTAGATTTTCTGCTGCTCAAGACATCAAAACTTGACTATACAGATGTTTCAGAAGCCCACCTTAGTGTATAGGCAAAGAAAACCTTAGTCCACTTAAGGATTCTCAGTAGTTTGAGAGAGAAATCAAGGTCCAGCACTCTTGTAAGTATGATTATTAAGACAGAGAAAATGGGAAAGATTCAAAGGCATTTGTCAATTTTGATCAACGTATTTACTTATTTAAACATTGCAATGGTTAAACAAATCAAAGCTATCATAGAATTATGATAGAATCTCTTTCTGTATCTAGCCATCCATCTATCTACCTTCCAACCAAAAGGTCATCACTGTTTTTAGTTCCCTTGAATCCTTCCAAAGCATTTGCTATGTGTGCATGCTAAATATAAATATTTACATATCCCCATTCTTCAGAAAAAAATGGTAGCATATTATACAAACTGTTCTGTACCTTGGCTTTTTTGCTTAACAAAATATAATATGTATTATAGGTCCTTCCAATTCAATGCATAGCTTATTCTCAGTTTTTAAAATAGTTCTATAGTATTCCATTGCATCAGTGGGTTTCAATGAGGGAGAGTAATTTTGTTTCACATGACACGTTTGACAATGTGTGAAGACATTTTTGGTTGTCACAATGGGGAGGGGGTCTGCTAATGGCATCTAGTTTGTAGAAGCCAGGGATGTTGCTAAACATCTTATAAAGCCCAGGACATCCCATCCTCTCCCAGAGAATTATGTGACCCAAAATATCAATAGTGCTGAGGTTGAAACACCCTACATTATATGAATGTACCTCAGTTTATCTACTCCTTTTGATGGACATTGAGTTACTTCCCAAACTTTATTACAATACTACAATGAATAATTCTGCTTGTTTTATTTTATGTGATAGAGAATATTTGTAAGAAGGCTAAATGATGGTTAAAAGTTAAGAACATTTGTCATTTTGATACTGACAAATTTTACGCATTAGGTTTTTCTTCAGGTTACAATTCTTTCAGCAAATTGTGAAGGTTTGTTTCCAACAGCATTGCCAATATTGTCCCTCATCAAACATTAAGAAATTTACCAATCTGAACATGTTGTATCCAAGTCTGTTTTAAATTTTGTTTTTTTCATTATGAGTTAGGTAGAGCATCTTTTTGTACTTAAGAACCTAAATGTTCATTTTTCTGTGCAAGCTTGGTTACATAATTTGTCCAATTTTTAGAAAGTCAGTTTATCTTTTTATTGGTCTCTAGAAGCTCTTCATATATGAGGAAAATTAGTCTTCTTTCTGTTTAGTGATTTGTAAGTAATGCTCCAGTGTGTCACCTGCATTTTGACACTGTTTAAAAAATGTATCTTACATATATATTTTTGACATAAAAGTTTTAAATTTTAATTGACTCATCCTTTCGTAGCTTCTATGTTATGAATCACATTTAGAAAAAGTCTGCATTGAGATTATAAATTAATTTGGAAACCAAAATTCTCTTTTTATTACCTTTATTATTTTATTATTACCAAGAAATCTTGGATATATGGAACTCTATGTTCGTATTTGATATAAGGTATGAATCCAAGTTTACTTCTTCCCCCTCCCCGATCTAGCTAGGTAGCTAGTCTCAATAGATATTTTGAATAGTTCATGTTTTCCCACTGATTTTATATATGTCTTACCACATGTATAATATCCTCATGGTGTCTGGGTTTACTCTGTGTATTGTGTCGCATTTGTCTGACCTTCGTTCATGAGCTGGTATCATAATCTCATACTTTTTTATTATTGGACCGAGTTTACCTCTATTGCTTTTTTAAAAGTTTGTTTTCCCCTAGTCATCTTGCTTACTCATTTTTGTAAGATTTCTAACAGTTTTATTGAGATAGAATTTATATATCTTACAGTTCACCCATTTACAATGTATAATTTGATGATTTTCCATGTAATCACAGGTATATGTGACCAGTACCACAGTTAGTTTTAGAATATCTTCCTCACCTTGAAAAGAAACACTGTACCCTTTAGCTATCATCTCCCTATTCACCCATTCCTCCCCAAACTTAAGTAACCAATTTCAGTTTCTATAGATTTCCCTGTTCTGAACAATCATATGAATGGAATCACATGTATAGTCTTGTGTAACTGGCTTCTTTCACTTAGCATAATATTTTCAAGGTTCATCCATTTTGTAGCATGCATTAGTACTTCATTTTTTATGGTTGAATAACATTCTATTAGATGGATATATCACATATCATTTATCCATTAATCCCTTAATACACATTTGGGTTATTTCCTCCTTTTGGCTATTATGAGTAATACTGTAATAAACATTCAAGTTTTTGTATGGAGATATGTCTTCATTTCTCTTGGGGCTATAGCCGGGAGGAGAATTGCTGGATTATATGGTAATTCTATGCTTAATCATTTGAAAAACTGCCATACAGTTTTCCAAGATTGCTGTATATTTATTTTCCTCAAAGCAGTTTAGGAGGGTTCTAATTTCTCCACGTTCTGGCCAACATATTATTATCTGACTTTTCAGTTCTAACAATCCTAATGGGTGTGAAGTGGTACCTCATTGTGGTTTTGGTTCATAAGAACTTTAACTTATTTGCTAAATTCAAAATAAATTATTAATACTTTACTGAAGTCATGTAATTTAGAGATAATTGACATATATTTAAAACAAGCAGGCAATTATTATATATGCTAAACTTTCATATAGTTCTTATAGATATTTCTCATTAAATTTATCCTTATAGGCTTTATATTTATTTTGTAAATTCAAATATTTAATCCATTACATCTTTTAGCTTGTTGTGTTTGCTTGTAGAAAGCTATTATTTGTAATAGTAAAGTTGTATCTTGATAAATTACTGAAGTCTATTTAATATAGTGGTTTCTAACTGATTGTTTAGAGTTCCATATGAAAACTTTACTTCCCCCTTTCCAATTTTATACTTCATTTTTCATCTTTTTAAATTAGGTGTAATGGTGTCTTTTAGATTAACATATATTTTATCATAATAATATTAATATTTGAGAGTTCTTTAAAATAAAATTGTATGTTTAATTGTAGCAAACACCTTTTCATTGTTTGAGAAGATAAACAACACTTGGCATGATGTATTATTCTTTTGATGTGTGACTGAATTCTAATTGCTAATATTTTATTTAAGATGTTGGCTTTGATGATGAGAAATGAGATTTGTTTGTAATTATCTTTTGAGGGCTAACATTGCCAAGTTCAGTATCAATGTTGTTAGACTTGATTAAAAGAAATAATTAAATTTTATTTCTTTTTATGCTCTGAAGAAGTTTAAAAACATCGGAATTATTTGCTCTTTAATATTTTGGTAGAATTCTCCTGCAAAAGAGCTTGGTTATTTTGGTAGGCAGAGTAATAATCCTTCAAAGATGATTATGTTCTTTTCCATGGAACCTGTTAATATGTTAGGTTACATGACAGCAAGAGAGAATTAAGGTGGCTGATCTAATTAAGGTTGTTAATCAATTAACTTTCAAGCAAGTTTAACCTGGTTTGCCCATGTGGGTTTAATTGGTTTACCCAGGTGGGCTTAATGTAACCAAAGTGAAAGACGGAGACAGAGAAGGTCGGAGTCAGAGAAAGATTTAAGGATGTTATGTCGCTGGCTTTGAAGATGGAGGAAGGAGACACATGCCAAGGAATGTAGGCAGCTTTTAGAAGCTGGACAAGGCTAAGAAGCAGATTCTCCCTGGAGTTTCCAGAAGGAGCACATTGCTGCTGACACCTTGAATTTGCCCAGTGAGACCTATTTTGGACTTCTGACTTCCAGACTGTAAGAATGAATCTTTCTTGTTTTAAGTTACTAAGTGTGTCTGAGATGCACACGTGCACACACACGTATACAAATATATGTAAATATGAATATGAATATGAATTCTTACCGAAATTGCCAGTTCTAATCCAGCATCACAGTATTCATTCTAGCTTTATCATCTTGCTTATTAGTTACTAGTTTGTCTAAACTGGGTCCTATTATTTATAATTTATTTACTTGTTCAGTATTTACTTATTTGTTGAGTATTCTTTTTTCATACATTCATTGGCCATTTGCATGTCTCTTAAGAAGTGTCTATTTAGGTTTTTTGTTCATTTTTAATTTTTTTTGTTTTCTTGCTATTGAGTTATTTAAGTTCCTCATTTATTTTGTATATTAACTCCTTATGATATATATGGTTTGAAAATATTTTCTCCCGTTCTGTAGGTTGTCTCTTCACTCTGTTTTTTTCCTTTGCTGTGTAGATACTTTAATTTTTATGCAATCCCATTTGTTTATTTTTGCTTTTGTTGGCTGTGCTTTTGGGATAACATCCAAGAAATCATTACCCAGACCCATATCATGAAACTTTTACCATATGTTTTGTTCTAGTAGTTTCATAGTTTCAGGTCTTACATTTAAGTCTTTAATCCATTTTATGTTGATTTTTGTTTATAGTATGGTAATCTAATTTCATTCTTCAGCATGTGGATATCCAGTTTTTCCATCGCCATTTATTGAAGAATCTGTCCTTTCCCCATTGTGTGTTCTTGGCATCTTTGTCAAAAATCAATTGATCATAGTGTGTGAATTTATTTCTGGACTTTTTATACTGCTGCATTGGTGTATGTGTCTGTTTTTATGCCAGTTCCATGCTGTTTAAATTTTTATAGGTTTATAGTAAATTTTGAAATCAGGCAGTGTCATGCCTCCAGATCTGTTCTTTTGGTCCAAGATTGCTTTGGCTAGTTAGGGTCTTTTGTGGTTCCATGTAAATTTTAAGTTGTCTTTATTAGCCTAGTTTATTCACTTGTTTTTGGCTTGAATTCAACCTTATCAAGAGCTCTACTTCCCTTTTGTTTGTTTTTCCCTCTAAATATTGTCAGTTTTTATTTTCCATGTGTCCACTCTGAATGTTTTCGTAGGCAGTCTCAGTCTGTTGACATGACAGATATATATGGTTTTATCATATCCTATTTTTGTTGTTAAACCTATTTTAAACTTTTTATTTTTACTGTGAATTGTTTGCTTGCTCTGGGTTTTCTTTACTCTTTTTGTTTATTAGTTTACCTTTATAATTATTTTTAAAATATGCTTAGCTTTCTATTTGTTTAAAAGGTGTCAATGGCTTGGCTTCTTAATGCAAAGTTGTGAGATAATGTACCTTCCCAAGGTTAGTAGTGATGGTGCCATAATTTGAATCATGTTAGATTTGTTCTGTGCAGTTCTTTTTGTTTTGCTTTGAGGCAGCATAGGTTTTAAAGATAGTCTTGATTTGTATTTCAATGATCTTGTAAGTCTTCTCTAATCTCCAACCCGTATCCTGTACTCCAACTTATATAAACAAACTAACTAAATGAATGGATAACTTGAAAAAATGATTGATAAAATGGAGAATTTTGGGGTTGTTAGCTTAACATTAAGATAAGAAACATCATGAGGTTTTTTTTGATGCAAAATTTCTTTTCGTTTTGTATTTTTCCCATTTTCTTCTCTTTAAAAACATTTACGTCTGAAATATATTGTGCCTCTTAAGAATCTGCTAGCTTTTGAAAGGCTTTATCCCACCCTGGATGGAGAAAACTGAGCTGTTGTTTTGTCTTATCCATTTGCCTTCTCTCAATCCTCTGCCTGTATCCATAGAAAACTGGAAATTTTTAAATGCATGATTTGTTGCTAATCCATTTAAAATGAATGCTTTTCTATAGATATAATAGTTACAAATGACAGATCAGAGGCACGCTTGTATCATGTATTGTGTGGAGGAAGAAAAAAAATGCATAGCCTACCTGACAGCCTCTGTTTAAAATGTCTTTGAATGAATTGGTATAAAATAAAATCTGTGCTAGATTTAATCACACAAAGAAAGTGTTCTTAGCTTAGCATTTTCTTTCATAAAATGACCAATTCATCCCATTCAGAAACTTAACACATTTGTCATTTTGCTCAAATGCAATTTACAAAGGAAAAGGTCCTAGGTTTCTCAAGCTAGAAAGAGCAGGCAGGCTGGAAAGACCCAGCTGTTTTAGAATAGGGGCTCTATCAACTGATGGCATGTTTCTTAATGCCATCTCTGGTGCTCAGTTTTAGGATCTATAAAATGGGGATAATGATATGTATCTTTCAGAGGTGAGCGGGCTTAAATAAGTTGTTATATTAAAGTAGCTGGTGTAAGTGAACAAGAACAACAATTTCCCTATCTACAATCCTTGTCAAATGAAGCCAGGTGTTAAGACTTCACAGATAATCCAAAGGCTTCCTTGGAGCAGCCCAGTTCGTTTAAAGACAATCAGGAAGCTTTTACTCAACAAGCTGACCTTTGTTTGGCTGTCATGAATGCTCTGTATCAAAGAAGAAATAGGTCCTGTAGGATTATAACACTCCCAAGCTGTAGGCTTTGGTTTATTTTCCAAACTGCATTTTATTTTTCTACCTATCAGGCCTATAGAAAAGGTATTTAGCATAGCTTTCTTAGCCAAGTTGCCCAGTATAAACGTTCATATTGGTAAATTTGCTTGCTAATACACGAAAGGCTAATAATAGACTCAGCAATGAAATTAAGCTTGCTTTATTAATTTTTCAATATTAAATTTCACTAACAGATTCATTAAAAATTAATTGTCATCTTTATTATGCCAACTCTAATGAAGAGACATACATCATTAGTGATATACTTACAATATAAAGTATGTAAGAACATTTATGAGGGAAAAATCGATAACCTCATTAAACATATTTATATTCGTTCCTACAGTGTCAATTATCCCCAGTTATTAGCATATTCACATTATGACATAAAACCAATGAATAGCAATTTTTCCTCACCGTAATCTGATCTTGTCTATATTTCTTTTAATTTAACTTGTGTTTCATATTTTTATATGCAAAATCTTAATATTAAAAAAGTTTATACTTGAGAATGAACCAGAGAATTATTTTACATTTGAATTGAATACTTCTAAGAGGTCAAAATCATCCTGAAACTGCCATTTGTATTAAAATGACACATGGATAAATAGTTTAAAATTTCTAAATTCTACCTATAGAAAAAATTAACCAAAATTCAGTCAAATAGCCATATCTGGCAAGTCTTTTATTTAAATTTGGATCTGGCAACTGAATTATACCCTATTATGTCCCCAAGATTTAGTATCCTAAAAGACCACTCTGTACTGCTGTGTATGACTTTTAAAATATTTTCAAATGAAATAATTGTATTTAAACCACTGGTTCCACAACAAAAGAAACGATAGATTCTTGGAGCAACAGTATTGCGTTCTATTAAAATTTTAAAAACTTGTTATTTAATAGGCTTAAGTCCATATGGTTTATGTGTGTATGTATGTGTGTATTTCTGTGTATCTGTGTGTGTTTCATTTTATAGTTTATTATTGCAACGGTTTTGTATTGAAATTTATTTCCTTTTGTAGAAAAATATATCATGACATGTAATTGTTTTTAGTAAATGATAAATGAAATTATACTCAAGTGTTGGAAAGATAAGTTAGTGAACAATGATGCAAGATAGAAAAATCTTATCTAGGTGAATAATCAGTAAATGTGATTGTATTTAGCAAACACTACAAGAAAGTGTTAGCTTCTGTGATTATGGAACTTAGAATAATCAATGGTTAAGAGAGGGCAAGAAATGAAAAGAAATGAGGATAAAAAGAAATTGTTGTGAAAAAAATTGATCAATGACTCCACTAAATCTAATAGTAAAGGAATTTCAAGACCTAATATTTATTATAATTGTAGTGAGGCAGTTTGGATTTAGGTCAAGGCCCTCCAAACCTTGTGATTTAATTCCATGGTTATAAATAAACCAACAGGAAGCTCACCCACAGCAATGACCCTTCGAAGTTGTAACGGAGTGTAATTATGACCCAGTACTTGGCCTCCTGGGCCACAGTAAATGTGCTATAAGAATGTCAAATTCACACGATACCCTTTGTAAGAGATTTTAGTGGCACGGACTGAAACTTAAAAAGACCTATGTGCAAGCAGAGTTCTATAATTCTAAGAAGAAGACAAGGGCTGTGAAATTGACAGGCAAAATTTCACAACCTCTCTTCATTTTCCCCAAGTATATTACATTAGCAAGGATAGTGGGCTCTGTATTTTGAATTCTAAAAACCTGATTAAATATTTTGCTTTACCTATATTTTTCTAAGCTTTTTTCTCTTCTTCTACCAAGATTCCAGAATAGAATGCTGGGTTTACTAAGAAAAAAATCACAAATTTTTAAGTCATTAAAATTTCTCCTGAGATATTAAAAAAATGTTTAAGGTAGATTAAACCTAGACCAAAAATTAAATCAAATTATATTCTGTGTGCTCAATTTTCTGTAGGGAACCAAAAGCCACTGGAGTGTAAAATTCTAATTAATTATGTGGAGTGCTAATGGATTTTAAATTAAAAATACGTGCTGTTTAACATCCCACTCCACACAGTTTTGCAAGTGGATATTACAATGAAACTGTCCTATGAAATCTGAAATCCATGGGAGGTATAATTGTCACTTCTCCAGTTGAACCTAAAAAGAGCTGTACTCTTCATCGATTTGGGAATTCTACAATCTCCTTCTTTGGCCATTCAACTTGAACATTTCCTGTCTACTCCACATACAACCATGATTAACCAGTGATGTAATTTTAACAATCACAAAGTTTTGTTACAGTTTTTCTAATTTTATTTTATTTTAATTTTTGTATTTTTTAAAATTATACTTTAAGTTCTGGGATACACGTGCAGAACGTGCAGGTTTGTTACATAGGTATATACGTGCCATGGTGGTTTGCTGCACCTATCAACCCGTCATCTACATTAGGTATTTCTCCTGATGCTACCCCTCCCCTATCCCTCCACCCCCTGACAGGCCCCAGTGTGTGATGTTCCCCTCCCTGTGTCCATATGTTCTCATTGTTCAACTTCCACTTATGAGTGAGAACATGCGGTGTTTGGTTTTCTGTTCCTGTGTTAGTTTGCTGAGAATGATGGTTTCCAGTTTCATCCATGTCCCTGCAAAGGACATGAACTCATTCTTGTTATGGCTGCATAGTATTCCATGCTGTATATGTGCCACATTTCCTTTATCCAGTCTATCATTGATGGGCATTTGGGTTGGTTCCAAGTCTTTGCTATTGTGAATAGTGCTGCAGTAAATATACATGTGCATGTGTCTTTATAGTAGAATGATTTATAATCCTTTGGGTATATATCCAGTAATCGGATTGCTGGGTCAAATAGTATTTCTGGTTCTAGATCGTTTTTTTTATTTTTATTTTTATTTTATTTTATTATTATTATACTTTAAGTTTTAGGGTACATGTGCACAAGGTGCAGGTTAGTTACATATGTATGCATGTGCCATGCTGGTGTGCTGCACCCATAGATCATTGTTTTTAAGACTACCTTCTTTTACAGATACAGAAACTGAGACTCAGCATGTTTATTCCAGATGATGTGTCTAATTATCTTCAGAGCTGACATTCAAATGCAAGGTTTCCCATCACATGTTAGATATTTAATTCATCACAGCAAGCTCAGTGGAAAGGACACAACAATAAATTCATCTTATTTTATTTTATTAATCTTTTATTTTTTGATTGACAAGTAAAAATTGGATGTATTTATAGTGTACAAAATGATATTTTGATATGTGTATAATTTATGGAAGGGCTAAATCAAGCTATTTAACATATGCATTATTTCACATACTTATCATTTTTTTTGTGGTGAAAGCACTTAAAAATCAACTGTCTTTGCTGTTTTATTTATTTGTTTTTTATTTTTTTGAGACTAAGTCTCCCTATGTTGCCCAGGCTGGAGTGCAGTGGCACAATCTCAGCTCCCTGCAAACTCTGCCTCCTGGATTCAAGCGATTCTTGTGCCTCAGTCTCCTGAGTAGCTAGGATTATAGGCGCGTGCCACCACGACTGGCTAAATTTTGTATTTTTTGTAGAGATGGGGTTTCGCCATGTTGGCCAGGCTGGTCTCGAACTCCTGGGCTCAAGCAATCCAGCTGCCTCAGCCTCCCAAAGTGCTGGGATTACAGGCATGAGCCACCGTGCCCGGCTCTTTGCCATTTTAATATATATGTTAATATTGTTATTAACTATAGTCACCATGATGTACCATAGATATCTTGAACTTATTCATCCTGTCTAACTGAAACATTGTGCCCTTTGATCAAGACTCCCCAGTCTTGGCACCCCCAGCCTTTGGTGGGCACCATTTTACTCTCTGTGTCTATGAGTTTGGCTTTTCTTGCACGCCACATATAAATGAGATCATGCAGTTCTCAAACATCAGCTAGGAACTCTTTACTCTATATCAGGTCATTGCCAATGTCCTCCCTAATACTGACCCTTTGACATTGCGATGCTCTAAGAAAAAGCTGAAACAATCTAGGGTCAGAATAACTTAACTCATTCATTCATCCATGTGTTCATTTGGGGAGCATCTACTTTGTGCCAGGAGTTGTCTTATGTACAGAAGATTTAGAAGTGAACCAAAGAGATAAAGTCCCTTTCCCTTATGTAGTATAGAGCTTAGTGGAGGAAAGTAATTTTTATAAAAAGGAAAAAAAAAAACATGTAATTATATTGTGCTAAGAATTAAGAGGCAAAAACTAAATTAGGGTTAAAATGATAAGGTAAATGGTGGTTGCTGTTTATACTGGTGGTCAGAAAAAATTCACTGACAAAATAACATTTTAACAGATAGTTGTAGGACATAGGAGAGCAAATCATGTAAATATCAGTAGAAGAAAGTTCCAGGCAGAAGACACTACAAGAGCAAAGTCCCTGAGGTAGAAGAACCCTTAAAATGAGACATGCAAGCATTCCAGGGATTGAGGCAAAAGGAGAATTTGGGGTGCTTGTGACCAAATTGGCAGAAATAAACAGTGACTAAGCACAATGCTCATTGAATAGGACAAGGCAGAATATGGTCTGTTCCTGTGGTATAATCATGGCTAAAGACATACTGAATATGGGCCACTGAAAGACTAGGCTGACCCCATTGTCTTAGAAGTGAGGATTAGGGGGGGAGGAGGAAAGATGCAGAAACCAGGAGAGCTCTGAGAAGTCTCTTGCTGACTCACATCCCCAGTGCCTGCTCTTATTGAAGAAGTAGTCCCCAGAGCCAATGGCTATCATAAAAAAACACAGAAGATAACATGTGTTGGTGAAGATATAGAGAAACTGGAACTGCTGTACACTGTTGGTGGGAATAAAAAATGGTACATCCACTATGGAAAACAGTGCAGAGTTTCCTTACAAAAGATTAAAAATAGAACTGCATGTGATCCAGCAATCCCACTTCTGAGTATACATCCAAAAGAATGGAAATCAGGATCTCAATAAGATGTCTGTACTCCTATGTTCATTGCAATATTACTCACAGTAACCAAGAGGTAAAAAACAACCTAAATCTCCATCAGTGGATGAATGGACAAACAGAATGTGATCTATATATACAATGGAATATTATCAGTCATAACAAGAAGGAAACCCTTTATATGCTGCAACATGGATGAACCTTGAAGACATTATGCCAAGTGGAAGAGAATAAACCACTAAGACACAAGACCTGCCTGGTAACAGCATCTGTGTACAAGGAAGTAGAGAGAAGTAGAGGGGCCATCAGACCTGAGCACAGGGAAACCCTCCAAAGAGCCATTCATTTGAGAACAGGAGCTGAAGGTGGGAAGGGTTTTGCTCAGTCGAATAAGAGCTCCATGGTAAAAGCTGAAGAAGTTGGAGCAATCTAAATTCTATAAACTCTCAAAATTGACCAACCCAACCCAATTTCTCTCCTAAGAGTGCTCCCCATTGAGGAAAAATTTGTGGAAGCAGAAGAAAAACTGAAGGAAAAAAAGGATAACAGAAATGAAGGGACTAAATGGTCATGATAAAAGAGACAATGCTAATAAATCCCAGTAAGCAAGCTACCAAATGTAAATACTACAAGAAAAAAAAAAAAAAAAAAAGGAGAGCTCTGTGGCATTAGAAAACAGAGTCCAGGAGGCCGGGCGTGGTGACTCACCACTGTAATCCCAGCACTTTGGGAGGCTGAGGCGGGCGGGTCACGAGGTCAGGAGATCGAGACCATCCTGGCTAACAAGGTGAAACCCCGTCTCTACTAAAAATACAAAAAAAAATTAGGTGGACACGGTGGTGGGTGGTAGCTACTCCGGAGGCTGAGGCAGGAGAATGGTGTGAACCCGGGAGGCGGAGATTGCAGTGAGCCGAGATCGCACCACTGCACTCCAGCCTGGGCGACACAGCGAGACTCTGTCTCAAAAAACAAAAAACAAAAACCAAAAACCAAAACAACAAAAAACCAGAGTCCAGGAAAATCAATTCCATATAAAAATGAGCTTGATTAAAAACAACAGCAAAAAACCCAAGGTCAAATATGCAAAATTATGGTAAGAAATAACACAATAAGAAGTGTAATATCAGCTCTACAGACAATAAAAACATGTCAGAAAAACAAGATCACAAAACATATCAAAATGGTAAGATTCTATTTAAAATGAGCTATTTAACAAGAAGAAAAAGGTACAGAGCATGAAAGAGCATAAATCAGAGTAAGAAGAACTCAGAAATGAGTTCATAGATTGAAAAAAAATACATAAAAGAAAAAAGATATTTCAAAAAAGATGAATAAACTAGAAGGAGCACAAAAGAAATCACATAAACTGTTCTCAGTAATTTCATTACTGGTAGTAGCAATATCGTTATTTAAAAATGGGTTGATGGGAAATATGAGATAAAGCAAATGAATAATTTTGAGACATTTTATTATTCTCTAAGTCATTGAGTGCCAGGTTTCTCACTGTAGGAGAAAGAAAATACAAATGTATTATAGAAGGGGTTAAGTTCAAACAAACAAACACAAAACCCTTGGTCCTGAATCTGAATTGAAGTCAGTAGGAGCACATGAGGCATTTTAATATAAAAGTGTATGTGCATTAAAGTCTTAGCTCTGTTCACTAAAGTGGCTTGGAAACAATCACCAACTCTGTAATAATGAGCATCCTTAGCAGCCATATAATGGTCTTGAAATGCTACTTCTGCTAAAAGAAGCCAGAGCAAACAGTTTGCAATATGTGACTGAAAAATCGTGATATACCAGATAGCAAAGAAACCATCAAAGACTTGTAGTTTTATATCAAAATGACTGAGGAATCAACTTGATGAGGCTTCTTCTGGCTAAAAATAGACAATTTATGCAAAACAAAAACAAACAATAATTGCAAATAATTGAAAACCACCAAACATCTTTAAATCCATGAGTTTATAATGATCTTTCAAATTAATTGGGTATCTTCACACTTTGATGGATAACCAGATTTGATAAATGCAAAATCAAGCATTTATCTTTCCTGTGTGATTCGCACAATTGGGTAACTAACTACTAGATGTGGGAAAGCATCTTATAAAAGCATTCCCAATGATAAGAGAAAGAAAAATGAATATCACCATTTTGCAATGAAATAATGGAGCTAGGCATTGAGCTTCAGTAGCCACTAACATCACAAAAAGCTAGAGAGCCAGATGTCCTGTGCCTCCTGATAAAAGAACCCAACACAGCCTAGGGTTTTGCCAAGGAGATTGAACATGCATCTGATCAGGTCTTGGGTCTGTCAATTTTCAAGAGATACAAAGGACTGAGAAACACACTAATCTGTGTAATGAGTACACAATCTATGAAATGCAGACTGTGACAAATTCTATTAGTTAAATACCTTGGGTTCTTCAACAAATAAATTGTCAGGAAAAGAAAAGGAAGGAGTGAAGCCTTTAGAAGATAAGAAATTTAAAAGACAATTTTTTAAGTGGTCAAGTCTAAACCATCATAATTATAGATACACACTGGCATGAAAAAATAATAAACATAAATGATTACTGTAAAAGTTAAAATAGCTGAGTTGAGTTATGGCAGGAGAAAGGGGGTTGTGATTGGAACAGGTCTTGTGGAGCAGCTTGTGCAGTGGCTGTCAAAAAGTTCTATTTCTTAATACGAGTGGTGATTTCAAAGGTGTTTGTCTTGTAATAACATATCAACTTGCATATTTGCTTTGTGTGGCCTTCAGTAGCTATGTTTTATTTCATAAAAAATTTCTTCTAAAAAATAAAAATATAAAAACCCCAATCTTACAAGGTTATTATAAAATCATGCTGAATTAAAAAACATTTGGTATGTAAGAGGCTCTCAGTGGATGATGGCTATTATTGTTGTCCCTGCTAATGTTAATAAAGGAGTGGAAGAACACTGCTATTAACATGCCTTTGGATAATGGCATCAATGTAGCTACTAGTAAAGGAGTAACCTATCCTGGGAATATGCTTGGAACAAGCCTGGAAACATATTGCAGCTGTAATGAGCATAATACAAAATTAACCAGTTTGTATCCATGAAGACCAACAGATGGATACTTCTCCCAGTATGATATTTTCCCTGGTCTGGGATCAATCATGTATTGATACGATTGTCTAGGGACCTATGTACCTAGATAAAATTTAATTTTATAAAACTATATCTTTCCAACTACCATGTTTTAAAGCAAAGCCTTGTTATGTTTACAAGTTAAAGTTTTTAAAAAACTTTTAACAATTCTGCAGACTCAATATGCATAAATTGATTTATGAAAATTATCTATGGATAGATCAATTGATCTATCATCTATCCCATTGTTTTAAAAATTCACATAAGGGCTGGGCGTGGTGGCTCACACCTGTAATCCCAGCACTTTGGGAGGCCAAGGCGGGTGGATCACCTGAGGTCAGGAGTTTAAGACCAGCCTGACCAACATGGAGAAACCCTATCTCTACTAAAAATACAAAATTAGCTGGGTGTGGTGGCACATGCCTGTAATCCCAACTACTTGGGAGGCTGAGGCAGGTGAATTGCTTGAACCCAGCAGGAGGAGGTTGCAATGAGCTGAGGTAGCACCATTGCACTCCAGCCTGGGCAACAACAGCGAAGCTCCATCTCAAAAACAAACAAACAAGCAAAAAATCTCACATAAACTAGTTTATTTAGCATATTGACGATTCCTGTGGCAGCACTAATTTCACCGTGAATCTGAAAGAAGGGGGTAAGTATGCAACTCTCCTCTTCCCTGCTGACTCCCACTAAACAATTCCAGCACTAGTTTTGCATGAAACATAAACTTTGGTGAATATATTTTTTTAAACGGTTATAGAGTGAAAATTCCAGAAAGTTATATTGTGTTTAGTTAAAAATAAAGCTTAGAATGAAAAAAAAAAGTTGGTAATTGGAGTTGGATAATGGAGATGTGGAAATTCATAATGTAGTATTTATACTTTCACAAGCCTGAAATTTGTGGTAAAATAAAAAGCTCTGTTTAAAAAAATGTACCGGTTCTCATTTCACTTGTTCTCTCACTGCTAGGCTTAAGAAGTTTTGGTTATTTGAAATGTTTTCACCAAAAATTCCATTAAGATATTTTCTTAGTAGTGGAGTGGTCCTATTCCCATGTCATCCAAACCAGACCCCTGCCAAGAATGAATGGAGATGCTCTTCATGGGTCAGGACCATGATTACGAACAAAGCTTTTCAAGACAAACTGAGATGGATGGTCTACTACTTGGTAGGAATTCAACTGAATAGTCTCAAAAATGCATCTTCTAAAAGTCAACAAATAAATGACTAAGTATAATGAGCAAATACACCTCAGGAACAATGCCAGTTTTTGCTATTTCTGTGTTTACTGACTGCTTGAACTTGTGGGTGAGGCAGTTATTCATGAAGGGAGGGTTGTGTCTGCTTCTTTGGGAGAATATGTTCCAGTCATAGGCTCCCTGGCAACAAGTGCTGTATGGTTGGGCACGGTGTGCATGGCTAACCCTGTGAGAGTTAAGAAGCTCCCAGGTGCCAGTTGGCTATTGAAGATTATGCAGCTCCCTGCCAAGGCACTGCTCCCATGGCAGTCATGGAAAACCTTTTCCTAATTCAACCATTGTGTCCAGCCAGCTGGCAGGGGTGTGATCACTGGGCTGTGAGTTGGTTGCTGGCAATGAGTGCCATGCCTCAGGAGCCTCTGATGAATGCTTCATATGGTGGGCACACAGTTTTCTCAACCATAATTATTTAGTTTTGATACCAGTGTGAACAAGGCTGATATATTTATATAAGATATAAAACTCAGCTAATCTACTTTCGTGATAACAAACTATTTTACACTTTCAAACTAAATTTTATTTACTGAAGTGATTTTCTCAATTTTTTTCTTTTCCAAATAGTATTAATCACAACTTCAGGTCTAAGTAACTAAGTAATCACAACTCCAGCCTGAGTAACGATATAATGAAAAGTGATACTTAAATGTATAATGTGCTTTTTGAGTGCTTTGTTGAACATACTTTGTCTTAGTAAAGATTTTACTCAAAATTAATTTTGACCCTATATTATGGTAGATCTTAAGCAAAACATTTGTCTCTCAGTAAATGTTCATTTTCATGTAATTTAAATCAACACCAGCTACTATAAAAATCAGACTTGTACTTCACCAAGAGCTATAGACATATCAATACACATTAATACAGAAATCCAACTTTGAGAAATTTGATCCTGAGAAATAATAAGAAAAATAGCCAAGTATATGTCACAGCTTTATTTATAACTGTGGTTAACAATCATGTGAGTATGCAATAATTGAGAAAGTAGCAAAATATTTTGGCACATTCATACCTGAAATATTAGGCAGTCTGTGAACCATATTTAAGAATATTTAATGAATTTTGAAATATTCATATAACTTTGGTTTTGGATGACTTCTTTTCATCTAGCTTTATTCAATACCATAAATACACATGTATAGAATACTGGAAGAAAGTACTGTAAGATATTAATAGTTATCTCTGAGTTTGTAGTTGATAGATAACACTGTTTCTATAAATTTTCTTTGTTTTATGAGTTTTCTGAAAAATTATTCATTACTGTTATCATAATCAAATTTAACTATATTAAATAAGATCTATATAAATTATTTATGAATCTATGTAATGCATCTACAGTTGACCCTTGAATAATGTAGGGGTTAGGGATACTGATCCCCCACACAGTTGAAAGTCCACATGTAACTTTTGACCCCACCAAAACCTAACCATTAATAGCCTGCTGTTGACTGGAAGCCTTACCAGTGACTTACATAGTCTGACACATATTTTGTATGTTTTATACATTATGTACCACATTCTTACAATAATGTAAGCTAAAGGAAAGAAAATGTTAAGAAAATCATTAGGAAGAGCAAATATGTTTACTCTTCCTTGAATGGAAGTGGATCATATAAAGATCTTTATCCTCATCATCTTCACTTTGAGTAGCCTGAGGAGGAGGAGTAGGAGGGATTGGTCTTATTGTCTCAGGGATGGTAGAGAAAGAAGAGGTGGAGGAGGTGGAAGGGGAGGCAGGAGAGCCAGGCACGCTCTGTGTAACTTTACGGAACTACATCGTAATTTCTGTCTGGTGCTTTTGCTTTTTCATTTGTCTAAAAATGTTTCTATATGATACTAATTATTCTTTCACCATTTGCTTTAGTTTCAGTGCCTATATCATAGGAAGGATTATGTTGTAAAGAAGTCAAAAGAAATCTTGAATAATTGGAACCCTCTGTCATATTTTCTGAGGTCAGTTTGTTTTCGGCACTGCTTCTTCTACATCTTCTTCCTCAGCATCTGCCACAGTGGTTAGGAAGACTCATCTCCATCAAGTTGTCATCTGTTAAGTCCTCTGCTGTGGTGTCTATTAGCTCTTGAATTGGTTTGAGATCTCTATCTTGAAACCCTTTGCCCTCTGCCTTTATTTTGTGTGCCATATTCACAATCCTTGTCATGGCTCTGTTGTAAATCCTGTGAAGTCATGCAAAACATCTGGACTTGCTAGCAGGAAATTCCAGCAGGAATTTATTGTTTAAGGCTTGATGGCTTTCACGCCTTTTTCTATACCAGCAATGGCATCTTCAGTGATGTAATCCTAGATATTCATGATGTTCTCTCTGTCGGAGTTGCCTTCCATAGCATTGACAATTCTTTACATTACTGTGTATAATGCGGCATAGAGGTCCTTACGGCACTCGAATCTGGAGACTGATTTAGAGACATTGTGTTTTGGGGCACGTAGACCACTTTGACACCTTCAGTATTGAGCTTATAGGGTTCTGGGCAGTCCCTTACTGGCACGGTACTTTCTGACTTCAGGGACAAAATATTGATGGAACCAATCTAGAGAAAGGGTTCTCATTATCTAGGCCATCTTTTTGCACAACCCAAAGACAGGCAGCTGGTGTCTATCCTTTCCTCTCAAGGTTCAGGGATTACCAGCTTTATAGATAAGAGTAGTCCTGATCATAAACCTGCCTACATTTGTACAAAACAGTAGAGTTAACCTGTCCTTTCTGCCTTAAATCTTGGTGCTTTTTTTTCCCCATGCTAATAAATGTCCTTTTTGCCATTTTTTCCCCCAGAATAGGACACTTTTATCTGCATTAAATACTTGTTCAGGAAGATATCCTTTCTCCTCAATGATTTTCTTAATGGTGCCTGGGAACTCATTTGCTGCCTCTTGGTTGGTAGAAGTTCGTTCTCCTGTTATCTTAATATATCAAAAGCCAAACCTCTTTTTAAAATTATCAAACCATCCTTTGCTGGCATTACATTCTCCAGCTGTAGAGCTTTCACCTTCCTTTTGCGTTAAGTTGTCATATAATGTCTTCATTTTTTCTAAATCACATTAGAGTTTATAGGTATGCCTTTCTTATATTAATAGCAATCCTGTATGCACATAAAAGCTGCATTTTCAATATGAGATAAAAAGGTATTTTTCAAAAAGTGCAAAGCTTTTGCACCTACTGGTGTAGCTGCAGTGACAGCTCTATAAATTTTCTTCCTTTTTTACAATCATTCTTATGTTGAATTCATTAATCTTGAAATGGCAGGCAACTGCAGCTGCAGACTTCAATCTATAGTGCGTATCAAGCAATTCAACTTTTTCTTGTAATGAAATGCCATTACTTTTCTCTGCTTTTTGGGAGCCACTTCCAGCATCACTACTGACACTCCAAATGCATTCCATGGTGTTATTCAAGGTTTATGGTATTGCAGTAAACATGATGAAAAGTACACAAGAAACACAAGAGATTACTTTTTACTGTGATACACAATTTATTGCAGAGATGAACTGCACATGTGGAGATTAGCATCACATGACATTTTAAGAAGATACTCACAAACTTGAGCTCACTTTCATGTGCGTCCATGTGAAGAGACCACCAAAACAGCCTTTGTGTGAGCAATAAAGCTTTTAATCACCTGGGTGCAGGTGGGCTGAGTCCAAAAAGAGAGTCAGCAAAGGGAGATGGGGTGGGGCCATTTTATAAGATTTGGGTAGGTAAAGGAAAATTACAGTCAAAGGGAGTTTGTTCTCTGGCAGGCAGGAGTGGGGGTCACAAGGTGCTCAGTGGGGGAGGTTTTTGAGCCAGGATGAGCCAGGAAAAGGACTTTCACAAGGTAATGTCATCACTTAAGGCAAGGACCGGCCATTTTCACTTCTTTTATGGTGGAATATCATCAGTTAAGGCAAGGACTGGCCATTTACACTTCTTTTGTGGTGGAATGCCATCAGTTAAGGTGGGGCATGGCATATTCACTTCTTTTCTGATTCTTCAGTTACTTCAGGCCATCTGAGTGTATATGTGCAAGTCACAGGGGATGCGATGGCTTCGCTCAGGCTCAGAGACCTGACATTCCTGCCTTCTTATATGAATAAGAAAAATAAAACAAAATAGTGTTGAAGTGTTGGGGCAGTGAAATTTTTTGGGGGGTGGTATGGAGAGAGAGAATGGGCAATGTTTCTCAGGGCTGCTTCAAGCGGGATTAGGGGCAGTGTGGGAACGTAGAGTGGGAGAGATTAAGCTGAAGGGAGATCTTGTGTTAAGGGGTGATATTGTGGGGTTGTTAGAAGAAGCATTTGTCATATAGAATGATTGGTGATGGCCTGGATACGGTTTTGGATGAACTGAGAAACTAAATGGAAGATACAAGGTCTGAATAAAAGAAGGAGAAAAATGGGTATTAAAGGATTAAGAATTGGGAGGACCCAGGACATCCAATTAGAGAGTGCCCAAAGGGATTCAGCGTAATTACTTGCTTGGTTGGCAAGTTTTTGGGCCCTATCCTTGAGTTTTTTTATGTTGTCATACACCAGGCCAGATTGATTTAGGTAAAAACAACACTCTTCATTTAAGAATATACAGAGTCCTCCTTTTTCAGCAGTGAGTAAGTCAAGGCCTCGGTGGTTTTGGAGGACAACTGCAGCTAAAGAGTCAACTTGGGCCTGGAGGACTGATAAAGTTTGTGATATGTCTGTGATGCTAGCAGAGAAGTCATTAGAGAGGCTACGGAAGGTCATGACAGAGGTTGAAATGCCTGCTATTCCAGTACCAAGAGCAATACTGGAGGCAGAAAGTCCTAAACTGACCATCAAGGGAATTAGTGGAACAACTCTTTTTTGTCGTGTCAGTGTCATGAGGGGAACAGTGAGCTCTTTGGTCCCATTTGCAAATTGAATTTTGGGGGTAAAGAAAACTAGTGTGCATGTGCCTGTCCAATTAGCAGGTAGACACGTAGGTAGAGGATCCACAGAGGAAGAAGAGAACTTGTGCAAGTCAAAACTGGAGATGTAAAGTAAAAAGGTGAGAAGGAGTGCCGAAAGGGGTGTCTTGTACCCAGACTCCTAGGGATCCAGCTAGGGCGGCAGCTGTCAGAGGTTGTAATGGGGACTGATGGGGTAACTGCATAGAGGAGGAGGTTCAATTTTCATGGTGTGTGAGAAAACGTTGAGTATCTATGAGCAAACTTTCACTGTTATTTTCGGGGCTGGGTATAAGTAAACAAGAGAGCCTGGGAGGAGAGTCTGACGAGCAAGGGGAAGGTAGCCAAGGATGGGGTGAAATACAGGCTAAGTGTCTTCCTAAACAATAATTACTAACATTTTTGAGTTTGTCAGTATTGATAGAGGGCTTGCCTGTAATATGGAGCTGGAAGGCTCCAATTGTTTCAGTGATGTGTGTAGTTGGGCTTCGGAGATGAAGAGTAAAGGAACATCAAGAAGGTGAAAGATTACCTAGGGGAATTCCAGTGGGTCTTTGCCGAGAGATACATAAAGGAGCAGCCACAGGAATAGTAGTTTGTGTTGTGAGAGGTCCAAACATGGGGGGAGTAGAGTTAATATAAGGAGAAAGGTTTTTTAAATAAGTGTGGAGAAGGGCAGCAGCTTGCTGATGTGAAATGTCTGGGGAGGTCTTGCTGGACCTGTCTAGAAAGTGAGTTCTTCAGGATGGTAAAGGTGAGGGCTGTTAAAGGAAGTTCGGAGGTGTAAGGAGACAGGAGATGTTGCCCAGTCTGTCTGTAAGGTGGGGACAGCTGTGTAGGCACTGGAAGAAAGGGAAACGCAAAGCCAGCAGTTGTTCACTAAGGAGGGATTAGAAGCAGCTAGGAGAGAATGGGTAAGGTTGATAGTGTGGTGGAGATAGCTGGGGAGAGGTAGAGGGTGGCACAAGAATGGGAATGAGAATAAGAGTGAGTATAAAAGCAAAGAATAGAACTTCATCAGGGTGGAAGTATCGGAGGGTGCCCTGCCAGCAAAGATCATCTACCCACTCTAAGAGGGAATTGAGAGTGGCAGTTTGGGGATAGCACCAAGAGATATCAGCTGTGATGGCTTGAAGAAACAGTGTAAACCGGCAGTGTAAACAAGAGTAGGGCATTTATAAGTAGTTGAGAATGGAGAATAGGAGTATGACTAGACAGAAAATAGCAGGGATGACAAATTTTTTGGGGCTTGGCCTAAGTGGTGGGGGTGACTTCGTAAAGCCCTGTTGCAAAAAGTAGGGTAAGGATGAAGAGACCTAATAGAATGAAGGGATGTATTAGGCTCATAAGGGTTATTACTGTTCTTCAGAAATATGAGTGAGTTTAAGGGAAGTAGGGGAGAGTACTTGTGACTTCCAGGAGGAAGAGGAGGGATTAGGCTGGCTGTCCGATGGACACAGCTTTATTCTGGAACGGTGAACCCAGTGGGGAGGATCCTGCAGGCAGATGGCAGTTGGGGTACTATAGATGACTAAGTAGGGTCCAGTCCATTGAGGTTGTAGAGTTTGAGGGGTCAGATTCTTAACAAGAACTGATCGTCCAGCTAGGGTGTCTTCATATGGCTGGGGATCTGGAGTAGGCAAGAGAAGATTAGCAGCCTGGCAAATTTCCTGTCTAGCCTGTTGGAGGACTGGAAGATAGTTGCTTAGAGGGCTGGTGTCTGTGATGAGGTTGGGCCCAAGCAAGAAAGTGCGCCCATATAAAAGTTCAAATGGACTGTACCCTGTAGTATCTCGAGGACAGGCTGTAATTCTGAGAAGGGCAAGAGGTAAAAGTACTGTCCAATCCTTTTTAAGTTGGAGGCTGAGCTTGGTGAGGTGTGTCTTTAAAAGACCATTAGTCCGTTCTACCTTTCCTGAAGATTGAGGATGGTAAGTGATATGAAGGTTCCACTGAATACCAAGAGCCTGAGAAACTGCTTGGGTGATTTGACTAGCAAAGGCTGGTCCATTATCAGACTGTATAGAGGTGGGAAGGCCAAACTGAGGAATTATGTCTGACAGAAGGGAAGAGATGACCGCGGTGGCCTTCTCAGACCCTGTGGGAAAGGCCTCTACCCATCCAGTGAAAGTGTCTACCGAGACTAAGAGTTATTTTAGTTTTCTGACTCGAGGCATGTGAGTAAAGTCAATTTGCCAGTCCTGGGCAGGGGCAAATCCCTGAGCTTGATGTGTAGGAAAGGGAGGAGGCCTGAACAATCCATGAGGGGTAGTAGAATAGCAGATGGAACACTGAGAAGTGATCTCCTTGAGGATAGATTTCCATGATGGAAAGGAAATGAGAGGTCCTAAGAGATGGGCTAGTGGCTTGTAACCTACATGGAAGAGGTTATGAAATGACGACAGAATAGAATGGGCCTGTGAGGCTGGAAGGAGATATTTTCCTTGGTCTAAGAACCATTTGTCTTGTGTGGGAAGAGATCGATTGGTGGAAGTTTCAGTGGGGGAGTATGAGGGAGTGACCGATGTGAAGGAGAAAAACTGGCTGTGAGGGACAGAAGTTGGAGAGCTAGCTGCTTGTCTAGGTACCTTATCAGCATAAGGGTTGCTGTCAGAGACAGAAGTTGGAAAGCTAGCTGCTTGTCTAGCCACCTTATCAGCATAAGCGTTGCCTAGAGCAATGGGATCTGATGCCTTTTGATGCCCCTTGCAGTGAATGACCCCAGCTTCCTTTGGAAGTAAAGCAGTCTTGAGCAGAGTTTTTATTAAAGAGGCATTAATGATGGAGGACCCTTGTGTAGTGAGGAAACCTCTTTCAGCCCATATGACTGCATGGTGCCATATGAAAGGCATATTTAGAATCAGTATAGATATTGACGCGTAGTCCTTTTGCAAGAGTGAGGGCTTGAGTTAAGGCAACTAGTTTGGCTTGCTAAGAGGTAGTGGAGGGGAGCAGAGTGGTAGCCTCAATGATAGATATGGAAGATACTATAGCATAGCCTGGCTTTGCTGGTGAGTGGCGATTAGGCCTGGTGGAACTGCCATCAATAAATCAAGTGTGATCAGGGTGAGGAACAGGAAAGAAGGAAATATGGGGAAATGGGGTGAATATCAGGTGGATCAGAGAGATAGAGTCATGGGGGTCAGGTGTGGTATCAGGAATAATGTGGGAGGCTGGATTGAAGTCTGGGCCAGGAACAATGGTAATTGTGGGACTTAACAAAGAGTGAGTACAGCTGAAGGAGCTGGGGAGCAGAAAGTATATGCGTCAGGTATGAGGAAGAAAATAGATTTTGGAAGTTATGAGAAATGTAGAGAGTGAGCTGAGCATAGTTTGTGATTTTTAGGGCCTCTAAAAGTATTAAAGCAGCAGCAGCCGCTGCACACAGACGTGAGGGCTAGGCTAAAACAGTAAGGTTAAGTTATTTGGACAGAAAGGCTACAGGGTGCGGTCCTGGCTCTTGTATAAGAATTCTGACCACACTAACCATGCCTAGGAAGGAAAGGAGTTGTTGTTTTGTAAGGGATTGAGGTTTGGGAGATTAATTGGACACGATCAGCAGGGAGAGCACGTATGTTTTTATGAGAATTATGCTGAGATAGGTAACAGATGAGGATGAAATTTGGGCTTGACTGAAGTAATGGGGTCTGTCTGTGAAGCCTTGCAGTAGTACAGCCCAGGTAATTTGCTGAGCCTGATGGGTGTCAGGGTCAGTCTAAGTGAAAGTGAAGGGAGGCTGGGATGAAGGGTGCAAAGGAATAGTAAAGAAAGCATGTTTGAGACCCAGAACAGAATAATGGGTTGTAGAGGGAGGTATTGAGGATAGGAGAGTATATGGGTTTGGCACCATGGGATGGATAGGCAAAACAATTTGGTTGATAAGGCACAGATTCTGAACTAACCTGTGAGCCTTGTCTGGTTTTAGGACAGGTAAAATGGGGGAATGGTAAGGAGAGTTTATAGGCTTTGGAAGGCCATGCTGTAGCAGGCGAGTGATAACAGGCTTTAATCTTTTTAAAGCGTGCTGTGGGATGGGATATTGGCATTGAGGCGGGTGAGGGTGATTAGGTTTTAATGAGATGGTAAGGGGTGCATGATCGGTCACCAAGGAGGGAGTAGAGGTATCTTATACTTGTGGGTTAAGGTGGGGGGATACGAGAAGAGGATGCGAAGGAGGCTTTGAACTGGGGAAAAGGCGGCAATGAGGTGTAGCTGTAGCCTAGGAATAGTCAGGGAAGCAGCTAATTTGGTTAAAATATCCCTAATAAGGGAACTGGGCTGGTGAGGATAACTAAAAAAGAGTGCATAAAAGAGTGTTGTCCAAGTTGGCACCAGAGTGGGGGAGTTTTCAGGGGTTTTGAAGCTTGGCCGTCAATACCCACAACAGTTATCGGGGTGAGGGAAACAGGCCCTTGAAAAGAAGGTAACATGGAGAGGGTAGCCTCTGTATTGATTAAGAAGGGGACAGAGTTACCCTCCACTGTGAGAGTTACTTAGAGCATCTGTGATGGTCCTGTAGGCTTCCGAGGTGATCAGGCAGTGTCAGTCTTCAGCTGCTAAGCTGAGAAGATCTGGGAAGGAGTCAGTCAGAGAGTCTTGGGCCAGAGTTCCAGGGTCTCTGGGAGTGGCTGCCAGGTAAGTTGAACAGTCCGATTTCCAGTGGGGTCCCGCACAGATGGGAAACGGCTTAGGAGGAATCCTGGGCTGGGGGCATTCCTTGGCCTGGTGGCTGGATTTCTGGCACTTGTAGCAAGCTCCTGGGGAAGGTGGTTCTGGAGGAATGCCTGGCCACTGCGGTTTAGGCGTTTGGAAGTTCTTGTGTGCTGGAGATGTGGCTGGGGTTTGTCTCACAGTGGAGGCAAGGAATTGCAACTTTTTTCTATTATTGTACACCTTGAAGGCAAGGTTAATTAAATCCTGTTGTGGGGTTTGAGGGCTGGAATTTAATTTTTGGAGTTTTATTTAATGTCAGGAGCAGATTGGGTAATAAAATGTATATTGAGAATAAGACGGCCTTTTGACCTTTTAGGGTCTACAGCTGTAAAACATCTCAGGGTTGCTGCCGAACGAGCCATGAACTGGGCTGGGATTTTTATATTTGATGAAAAAGAGTCTAAACACTAACTGATTTGAGAGAGGCCGGATAAAGAAAAAGGAGCATTAACCTTGACTATGCCTTTAGCTCCAGCCACCTTTTTAAGAGTAAATTGCTGGGCAGGTGGGGGAGGGCTAGTTGCAGAATGAAACTGTAAGCCGGACCTGGTGTGAGGAGGGGAGGTGATAAAAGGATTATAGGGTGGAGGAGCGGAGGCTGAGGAAAAATTGGGACCTAACTAGGCCTGGCGAGGAGCAGCCTGGGGAGGAGGGGAGAGGTCAGATGGGTCTGTAGAAAAGGAAGATTAGAAAGACTCAGCGACACTTGGGGTTGGGACTGAGGGGACAGGCGGGAGGGAAAGGAGGAAGATTTGGGAGGAGTTGCTTTGGGCACAGAGACTAGGAAGGGACTGATGTGTAAAAGAATGCCTGGACATCAGGCACCTCAGACTGTTTGCCTATTTTATGACAAGAATTATTTAGATCTTGCAGGATGGAAAAATTGAAAGTGCCATTTTCTGGCTATTTGGAACTACTGTCGAGTTTGTATTGGGGTCAAGCAGCATTGCAGAAGAAAATAAGACACTTAGATTTTAGGTCAGGTGTGAGTTGAAGAGGTTTTAAGTATTTGAGAACACAGGCTAAGGGAGAAGAAGGAGGAATGGAGGGTGGAAGGTTGCCTATAGTGAAGGAGGCAAGTTTAAAGAAAAGGGAGAGTAGAGACATGGAGGGAAGCGGTTCAGGGGTTCCTACCCTCCAGAAAAGTGGGAAAGGGGTTGGGGTGCAGAGATACGAGGTTGGGGCATGGAAATAAGGGATTGGGGCACAGAGATAAGAGGTTAGGGTGCAGAGCTATAAGGTGAGATGTTCCTTGGGCTGGTGGGTCTGAGGACCTGAGGTCATAGGTGGATCTTTTTCATGGAGCAAAGAGCAGAAGGACAGGGGACTTATCTCCCAAGGGAGATCTCCCGATCCCAGTCACGGCACCAAATTTCATGGGCGTCCATGTGAAGAGACCACCAAACAGGCTTTGTGTGCGCAATAAAGCTTTTAATCACCTGGGGTGCAGCCGGGCTGAGTCCGAAAAGAGAGTCAGCAAAGGGAGATAGGGGTGGGGCCATTTTTATAAGATTTGGGTAGGTAAAGGAAAATTACAGTCAAAGGGAGTTTGTTCTCTGGTGGGCAGGAGTGTGGGTGGGGGTTGCAAGGTGCTGAGTGGGGGAGCTTTTTGAGCCAGGATGAGCCAGGAAAAGGACTTTCACAAGGTAATGTCATCACTTAAGGCAAGGACCGGCCATTTTCACTTCTTTTGTGGTGGAATATCGTCAGTTAAGGCAAGGACTGGCCATTTACACTTCTTTTGTGGTGGAATGTCATCAGTTAAGGTGGGGCAGGGCATATTCACTTCTTTTGTGATTCTTCAGTTACTTCAGGCCATCTGGGCGTATAAGTGCAAGTCACAGGGGATGCGATGGCTTGGCTTGGGCTCAGAGGCCTGACACTCACCACAATAGCAACAGGAGGCGTTGCTAGGAAACACCTCCTAGGAAATTATGACAGTAGACACTATGTACTCCAGTTAGTTTTATGAACTTATGGTTTAATGCTATATCTTTACATTTGCCTACTTTTCTCTCAACTGCCAATGTTGTTATGTATGGTATGTTAAGTGTCGCTGTGCATATGTCTTATTAAATTTTAACTTTTTTACAGTAGATTTGTATATATTTTATGGTAGCAAACAATAAAATAGACTAGAATACATATATTTTGTGTATTCATGGCACATATAACTTTTACTTAATTTTTCAATATTTCTAGGCAATGTAGCTCATTTGTGAGTTTTTCCAAATTACTGCAAACCTCCAAAAAATTTTCTGATGTATTTATTGACAAAAAATCCATGTATAAGTGGACACATGCAATTCAAACCCATGTTGTTCAAGGGGCAATTGTATATACATACATATATACGTGTGTATATGTATGTGTGTATATGTTTGTGTATATACATATGTGTGTATGCATATACGTGTGTATGCATATGTGTAGATGCATCTCTACACACATTTGCATATATAGCAATACTTATTCCCATTAATTGCAAAGCAGCTCAGGTAATTTCACCTTATTTTTAAATCCTGTCACTTGGTGAAGTGGTTTTTTTCATGTGCGCCCTTGTGAAGAGACCACCAAACAGGCTTTGTATGAGCAACATGGCTGTTTATTTCACCTGGGTGCAGGTGGGCTGAGTCTGAAAAGAGTCAGCGAAGGGAGATAGGGGTGGGGCCATTTTATAGGATTTGGGAAGGTAATGGAAAATTACAGTCAAAGGGGGTTGTTCTCTGGTGGGCAGGGGCGGGGGTCACAAGGTGCTCAGCGGGGGAGCTTCTGAGCCAGGAGAAGGAAATTCACAGGGTTAATCACTCAGTTAAGGTGGGGCAGGAACAAATCACAATGGTGGAATGTCATCAGTTAAGGCGGGGCAGGGCCTTTTCACTTTTTTGATTCTTCAGTTACTTTGGGCCATCTGGGTGTATACGTGCAAGTCACAGGGGATGGGATGGCTTGGCTTGGGCTCAGAGGCCTGACATTCTTGCCTTCTTATATTAATAAGAAAAATAAAACAAAATAGTGTTGAAGTGTTGGGGCGGTGAAAATTTTTGGGGGGTGGTATGGAGAGAGAATGGGCGATGCTTCTCAGGGCTGCTTCAAGCGGGATTAGGCACGGTGTGGGAACCTAGAGTGGGAGAGATTAAGCTGAAGGGAGATCTTGTGGTAAGGGGTGATATTGGGGGGTTGTTAGAAGAAACATTTGTCCTATAGAATGATTGGTGATGGCCTGGATACGGTTTTGTATGAATTGAAAAACTAAATGGAATAAGAGAAGGAGAAAAACAGGTACAAAAGGACTAAGAATTGGGAAGACCTAGGTCATCTAATTAGAGAGTGCCTACGGAGGTTCAGCATAGTCCTGCCAGCAAAGATTATTTATTTACTTCAAGAGTTAAGAGTGGCAGTTTGGGGATAGCATGAGGAGATATCAGCTGTGATGGCTTGGAGAAACAGTGTAAACCGGCAGTGTAAACAAGAGCAGGGCATGTATGAGTAGTTGAGAACGGTGAATAGGAGTATGACTAGACAGAAGATAGTAGGGATGACAAGTTATTTGGGGGCACAGTCTAAGTTGGTCTGGTGTCTGGAATGAGACTGGGGCCTAATAAAAAGGAGCGTCTATACAGGAGCTTAAATGGGCTGTACCTTGTAGCATTCTGAGGACAGGTCTGACTTCTGAGAAGGGAAAGTGGTAAAAGTATTGTCCAGTCCTTCTTAAGTTGGTGGCTGAGCTTGGTGAGGTGTGTTTTTAATAGACCATTAGTCTGTCACTGAATACTAAGAGCCTGAAAAAATGCTTGGCTGATTTGACTAATAAAGTCTGGTCTGTTATCAGACTGTATAGAGGTGGGAAGGCTAAACTGAGGAATTATGTCTGATAGAAGGGAAGAAATGACTGCGGTGGCCTTCTCAGACCCTGTAGGAAAGGCCTCTACCTATCTAGTGAAAGTGTCTACTTAGACTAAGAGGTATTTTAGTTTTTGTGACCACGGCATGTTGAGTAAAGCTAATTTGCCAGTCCTGGGTGGGGGCAAATCCTCAAGCTTGATGTGTAGAGAATGGAGGGGGCCTGAATAATCCTTGAGGAGTAGTAGAATAGCAGATAGAATAGCAGATGGAACACTGAGAAGTTATTTCCTTGAGGATAGATTTCTACGATGGAAAGGAAAGGTTCTAAGAGGCGGGCTAGTGGCTTGTACTATAGCATAGCCTGCCTTTGCTGGTGTGTGGTGATTAGGTCTGGTGGAACTGCCATCAATAAATCAAGCATGATCAGGGTGAGAAACAGGGAAGAAGGAAATGTGGGGAAATGGGATGAACATCAGGTGGATCAGAGAGATGCAGTCATGAAGGTCAGGTGTGGTATCTGGAATAATGTGGGAGGCTGGATTGAAGTCTGGGCCAGGAACAATGGTAATTGTGGGACTTAACAAAAAGTGAGTACAGCTGAAGGAGCTGGGGAGCAGAAAGTATATGCGTCAGGTATGAGGAAGAAAATAGATTTTGGAAGTTATGAGAAATGTAGAGAGTGAGCTGAGCATAGTTTGTGATTTTTAGGGCCTCTAAAAGTATTAAAGAAGTGGCAGTGGCTGCACGCAGACATGAGGGCTAGGCTAAAACAGTAAGGTCAAGTTGTTTGGACAGAAAGGCTACAGGGTGCGGTCCTGGCTCTTGTATAAGAATTCTGACCACACTAACCATGCCTAGGAAGGAAAGGAGTTGTTGTTTTGTAAGGGATTGAGGTTTGGGAGATTAATTAGACACGATCAACAGGGAGAGCATGTGTGTTTTTATGAGAATTATGCTGAGATAGGTAACAGATGAGGATGAAATTTGGGCTTGACTGAAGTAATGGGGTCTGTCTGTGAAGCCTTGCAGCAGTACAGCCCAGGTAATTTGCTGAGCCTGATGGGTGTCAGGGTCAGTCTAAGTGAAAGCGAAGAGAGGCTGGGATGAAGGGTGCAAAGGAATAGTAAAGAAAGCATGTTTGAGATCCAGAACAGAATAATGGATTGTGGAGGGAGGTATTGAGGATAGGAGAGTATATGGGTTTGGCACCATGGGGTGGATAGGCAAAACAATTTGGTTGATAAGGCATAGATCCTGAACTAACCTGTAAGGCTTGTCTGGTTTTAGGACAGGTAAAATGGGGGAATGGTAAGGAGAGTTTATAGGCTTTAAAAGGCCATGCTGTAGCAGGCGAGTGATAACAGGCTTTAATCCTTTCAAAGCATGCTGTGGGATGGGATATTGGCATTGAGGGGGGTAAGGGTGATTAGATTTTAATGAGATGGTAAGGGGTGCATGATCGGTCACCAAGGAGGGAGTAGAGGTATCTTATACTTGTGGGTTAAGGTGGGGGAATACAAGAGGAGGAGGCAAAGGAGGCTTTGGATTGGGAAGAAGGGCATCAATGAGATGTGGCTATAGTCTAGGAATAGTCACAGAAGCAGCTAATTTGGTTAAAATATCTCGGCCTAATAAGGGAACTGGGCAGGTGGGGATAACTAAAAAAGAGTGCATAAAAGAGTATTGTCTAAGTTGGCACCAGAGTTGGGGAGTTTTAAGAGGTTTAGAAGCCTGGCTGTAAATACCCACAACAGTTATGGAGGCAAGGGAAACAGGCCCTTGAAAAGAAGGTAATGTGGTGTGGGTAGCCTCCGTATTGATTAAGAAGGGGACGGACTTACCCTCCACTGTGAGAGTTACCTAAAGTTTGGCGTCCGTTATGGTCTCCGGGGCTTCTGAAGTGATCAGGCAGCATCAGTCTTCAGCTGCTAAGCCAAGAAGGAGTCAGTCAGAGAGCCTTGGGCCAGAGTTCCAGGGGCTCTGGGAGTGGCTGCCAGGTGAGTTGAACAGTCTGATTTCCAGTGGGGTCCCGCACAGATGGGAAACGGCTTAGGAGGAATCCCAGGCTGCAGGCATTCCTTGGCCTGGTGGTCAGATTTCTGGCACTTGTAGCAAGCTCCTGGGGGAGGAGGTTCTGGAGGAACACCTGGCCGCTGTGGTTCAGGCATTTGGAAGTTCTTGTGTGCTGGAGATGTGGCTGGGGTTTGTCTCACAGTGGAGGCAAGGAATTGCAACTTTTTTTTTATTGTACACCTTGAAGGTGAGGTTAATTAAGTCCTGTTGTGGGGTTTGAGGGCCAGATTCTAATTTTTGGAGTTTTATTTAATGTCAGGAGCAGATTGGGTAATAAAATGTATATTGAGAATAAGACGGCCTTTTGACCTTTTAGGGTCTACAGCTGTAAAGTGTCTCAGGGTTGCTGCCGAAGGAGCCATGAACTGGGCTGGGTTTTTATATTTGATGAAAAAGAGCCTAAACGCTTCTGATTTGGGATAAAGAAAAAGCATTAATCTTGACTATGCCTTTGGCTCCAGCCACCTTTTTAAGAGTAAATTGCTGGGCAGGTGGGGGAGGGCTAGTCACAGAACGAAACTGTAAGCTGGACCAGGTCTGAGGAGGGGAAGTGATAAAAAGATTACAGGGTGGAGGAGTGGAGGCTGAGGAAGAATTGGGACCTAGCTTGGCCTGGCGAGGAGTGGAGAGGTCAGATGGGTCTGTAGAAAAGGAAGATTAGAAAGACTTAGCGACACTTGGGGTTGGGACTGAGGGAACAGGCGGGAGGGAAAGAAGGAAGATTTGGAATGAGTTGCACTGGGCACAGAGACTAGGAAGGGACTCATGTGTAAAAGAATGCCTGGACGTCAGGCACCTCAGACCATTTGCCCATTTTACGACAAGAATTATTTAGATCTTGTAGGATGGAAAAATTGAAAGTGCTGTTTTCTGGCTATTTGGAACTACTGTCAAGTTTGTATTGGGGTCAAGCGGCATTGCAGAAGAAAATAAGACACTTAGATTTTGGGTCAGGTGAGAGTTGAAGAGGTTTTAAGTTCTTAAGAATACAGGCTAAGGGAGAAGGAGGAATGGAAGGTGGAAGCTTGCCCACAGTGAAGGAGGCAAGCCCAGAGAAAAGAATAGAGACATGGAGAAGGGGTGGGGGTTTCTTGCCCTCCAGAAAAGCGGAGAAAGGGTTGGGGCACAGAAATAAGGGATTGGGGGTTCTTGCCCCCTAGAAAAGTGGGACTTGCCGCTAAGGGTGAAGGAGAAGGGGTTGAGGAGTTCTTGCCCCTGCCCCAGAAGAGCAGAGAAGGGGTAGAGACACAGAGAGAAGGGGTTGGGGTGCTTGCCCCTCCCCCAGAAAAGCGGGACTTGCCACTAAGGGTGAAGGAGAAGGGGTTGAGGGGTTCTTGCCCCTGCCCCAGAAGAGCAGAGAAGGGGTAGAGACATGGAAGGAAGGGGTTGGGGTACTTGCCCCTCCCCCAGAAAAGTGGGACTTGCCGCTAAGGGTGAAGGACCAAGGCAGGCATCCCTGCGTGGTCTGACACCTTTGAAACGTGGGTGAATAATCAGAGAGGCGTCCCTGCAATGATTAAACACCAAGGGAAGGCTGCCTTCCCAGTCTGTGACCTGTGCTGGAGTTTTGGGTCCACGGATAAAACGTGTCTCCTTTGTCTCTACCAGAAAATGAAAGGAATTGAAATTAAGAGAAGGGAGAGATTGAAGTGTGGCGCCAAGATTGAAAGGAGAAAGAGGTTGAGGGATAGTGAGGGAAGTTGGAGAGTAAAAAGAGGCTGCTTACCAGATTTGAAATTGGTGAGATGTTTCTTGGGCTGGTCAGTCTGAGGACCTGAGGTCATAAGTGGATCTTTCTCAGGGAGCAAAGAGCAGGAGGACGGGGGATTGATCTCCCAAGGGAGGTCCTCCGATCGGAGTCACGGCACCAAATTTCATATGCGTCCTTGTGAAGAGACCACCAAGCAGGATTTGTGTGAGCAACATGGCTGTTTATTTCACCTGGGTGCAGGTGGGCTGAGTCCGAAAAGACAGTCAGTGAAGGGAGATAGGGGTGGGGCCGTTTTATAGGATTCGGGAAGGTAATGGAAAATTACAGTCAAGGGGTTGTTCTCTGGTGGGCAGGGGCAGGGGTCACAAGGTGCTCAGTGGGGGAGCTTCTGAGCCAGGAGAAGGAAATTCACAGGGTTAATCACTCAGTTAAGGTGGGGCAGGAACAAATCACAATGGTGGAATGTCATCGGTTAAGGCGGAGCAGGGCCTTTTCACTTCTTTTGTGATTCTTCAGTTACTTCAGGCCATCTGGGCGTATATGTGCAAGTCACAGGGGATGGGATGGCTTGGCTTGGGCTCAGAGGCCTGACAGTTCATATTGAGAAAAGCCCATGCTCCATAATAATAGCAATCTTACGCTCATAGCAGTTACCACTAATTTATTTAATACTATGGATTTGAGATAATTTATATCATGTGTTAACAATAAAATTCTTCATATCTCTTTCTTCATGTCTCTAAAAAATAATAAACATCTTAGCGAACTAGCTAGGAGACAGAATAAGGTATTTCTACATCTCTAGAAAAATGTTTTTCTAGATCATTAATATATGTTAATGGCTCATCATTTTCGTATACTCCCTGTTTTACTGAGCTCTGTGTAGTCTTCAAATTAGCATAGACACACTTACATCTCATTTATAAAAGACACAAAATTTAAACTTGATCTCTGACTATGAGTTTGAGATCTTTGAAGATCAAAATAATAATATAAAATATCCTTTATATATTTTAAATTTATGCATGTTTATGTGCATTTGTAAAATAATATAGTGCAAGTTGAAGAAACATACATGTAAAATATTATTTATCCAAGTTTGTTCTGTCCATGTTTTTAATAGGATCAAGCTGAACATTTTAGTTTACTTGTTTTATTTAATTTAGAAGACATACAAAGTTAACTTCTTAGGATATTAAATCAAAATTGTGCTTTGATTTATGTTTCTTATTTTGTGCCTATTAGCAAACGTCTCAGGAAAAAAAAGTCCTTTTTAAACAAGGGCCTCAGAGTAATGTTTTGGGAATAGTATTGAAAAGAGAGAAAAAAGCCAACAGTAATTTGAGAAGTCTAGATCATTTTTTCATTCATTTAGCTTTTTCCCCCTACATCTCAGGTTTTCTTTTCCTTTACCTACCATGTTTTGTACATACTGGACCAGTGAAATACTACTAATGCATCAAAGCTTACTTCAAAAGCCAACTTTTCCGTCAACTCTTCTCTAATCCCTCATCAGCAAAAGGTAATTTTTCATGCTCATGCAGTCTCTTCATATTAGTGCCCCTATGGCACACCACTATATACTTCACTGTGTGTGTGCATCTGTGTGTACCTGCACAGGTTTTCATATATACTTATTTTCAGTTTGAGGAGAAAGTATAAGCTTTGAGCTCTAATAGATCTTGATTCATATATACATAACCTTCAACTCAGAATATCAGTCTGTATTGGAACTAAAAAGATGAAGCAAGTAGGTTCAAAAATAGTTTGACACTACTGGAACATAGCAACAGTTCAACTATGGTCAGTCTATTATTCTATTATATAATGAATTAATAAATATTATTTAATTTTTGTATTCTGCAATGTGCCAATAACAGGGTTTATATTAGAAGTTCAAAAGCATTTTAAATTTTAATTGGTATATATTTTAATACATAAACGACTGTGTTTAGTGTTGGGAGCTGATTATGCAATATGCCTTGTTTTTAATAAATGTCAAACCATTTAGCAAATGATAAATGCATTATTTCTTAATTTGTTTAGCCTTCTCAGCTTATTATTAACTTTAACCTTTTAATTTGTATGCACATTACATCAGATAAATAACAACTTACAGCTACTCTAGTATGCTTCGTGCTAACTGATTATTAATCATCTAATATGTACCTGCATATAACTAAGTAACATTTAGGGATTTCAGTAGTAAACATTTGATATTTTGTTAATGATGTATTTTAGTAGGTTAGGGATAAAATCCAATTATATTTTTTTCTTATGATTTGCAACAACCACAAATCCTCATAGAAGTATTTAAGGCTCTTATGATCAAATACTAATTTCTGAGTTTTTCCATATAAATTTGAATTTTGTTTTGCTAGTGTCCATTTTCAAAAGGGTGCTCTTTGTTAAGTCTTATTCACTTGTGGGTGATGCTATCCTAAAATTGGGATGCCTAAGGGAACAAGATGTTTCATGTGATTTTTGTGATGAAATAAGTTCTAGCTTAGAAAAGAAAAAGCAGAGGAGGGAACATTTTTAAAAATCTAGCTTTCAGATTTCTTTACGTTTATTATGACATTCTCAATAATTAATTCTTTATCCATCAACCTTTGTTTATAAAGCACCTACTCTATGTCAGGGACTGGATGGAATGAAGTCTGGGGACACACTGTGAAGAGATGAAAGAACTTGTCCTATGCTCTGTTTTTAATCACTGAGATTCTACTTTTGAATACGGGATGCTGTATACTCCATTAAAAACAATTTGTGCAGGCAGGCGGGTCATGAGGTCAGGAGATAGAGACAATCCTGGCCAACACTGTGAAACCCTGTCTCTACTAAAAATACAAAAAAAAAAAAAAAAAAAAAAAAAAAAATTAGCCGGGCGTAGTGGCGGGCGCCTGTAGTCCCAGTTACTTGGGAGGCATAGGCAGGAGAATGGTGTGAACCCGGGAGGTGGAGCTTGCAGTGAGCCGAGATCGCGCCACTGCACTCCAGCCTAGGCGACAGAGCAAGACTCTGTCTCAAAAAAAAAAAAAAAAGTGCTTATGTTTTGACTTCAAAATAACACAGCTTGTAATTGTCAGACTTCAATATTGTAGAAATGAGAAGACCCCACAACTGATTGATGAGATAATCAAGAGATTTAGGATTAAACCTCTATCAAACTTTTTTGAAACGTCTAATTCATGAAAATTAACTATTTAGGAAGTACAAGACATCTCACGACCTTTGAATTTTCTGAAATACTACAGTATATATCCTTTACAATAAAAAGGAACCTCAGAAGGGAAAACACATTCACTTTCACCCCTAGCCTTTTATTTCGTACTCAAGAATAAAGCCCTCCATAAGTAAACTCCATGCAGTGCTGTGTCTGCTAGTGTGTTTCATTAGACTCAATACAGTAAGCACCAAAATGTTGGGAACCGAATAAAGCTGACTTTTGTTTCTGTTGTCCTTCAGTAAGGATAAAATAAACATATTTTCTGTGGAAAGAAAAGGAAAGCATTCTTTCTCAAAGTCAAATAGGATAGCCCTTACGAAAAATATTCTGAATTTTCTTTGTGGTTCAAAACGACCTTAATACACTAGATGGTCAATAGGATTAATTGCATGTACAGTTCAAAAATAATGAGAAAGCAATATATTTAAAACTAGTTATCAGCTAGTAATAAAGTTAAGCCACATTTAGCCTAAGTAATTAACCTGGTAAACTCTCCAATTTTTCCCACGTAGCTATCTTCTCTTATGTGCTTGCAACACATTGCATCTTAATGAAATACACAGCTATATACAGTGAATTATAAATTAAATATTTTGCCTATGCTCTGTTCAACTTGACTGCCTTTATTCTGATTTTAGTCTTGTAAAATATGTAACATTTTATGTACTGAGTATATCTTTCCATAACCAACAAATTACCCAACAAATGTATTCTACTTCTGTCTGTGGAAGCTTTATAGTGAAAAGCATGCAATTTAAATGGATATTAACCTGATGCCTAGGTTCAAAAAAACAAATTTTTTCAGCATTACTAATTGTATATCAGTTCAACCTTAAAATTCTCTTATGTTAGTGATCTTCCTACTTAGAAGGCCAATTTAGTATTGTTTCAACTTTTCCCACTCTAGTGACACATTCTTCAGTTAAGCAATTTCCTCATTGTATTTGCTACAAGGAACCAAGGATGCAGGTTTGCATTTCCCTGTACATGAAATGAGGGAAAAACACGCTGAGACGGTCACCTTCACCATCACACATTCAGTTTAAATCTAAGGTAATAGACTCATACTCCTAGAAGGCTTGCTGTGTTTGTTTGCAAACTAGCATGCAGTACTTACAAGTCTGCGGTTTTATTGACATATTCCTTTCCATTCCTGTGGTTTTTAATTGAAACCCCCACTGCTTTGCCCAGCTTCAGGAATGCGGAATATAGAAGTTTTACATTTACTTTTCTACTAAGACCAGAGGAACCCCGAAGCTCCAGTTCATGCAATGAAACTTAGATTTTAGTGTTTCTTTTGGTCTCTAATAAAATGACGAGCCTTAGCAGGTACGTTGGGAATTATTGCCTGAATTAAACCTGACTATGAGAAGTTTCTGTTTCAACCTTTGAACATAAACAATTGTCATTACCTGTAGAGTCTGAATTTGTTTCCTTAACAGACTTTAATCAACATTTCCTACTTGCCACACTCTGTAGTAAGTGCTAAGACTCAAACATGAAGAGATTGTCTAAGTTATTAACACAGTGGTTGTTATTACTCAGCACCAAGAAGCCTGTGTTATTTGGCTTTATTGCAACATTGCCATGTAATAGTTGTGTATATCCATTTCTCTCGTTTCTCCTCTGTCTCCTGTGATTCTATTTTGGTACAGACTTGAATGTATTGTATTGGTAGCAAATCTTATAACAAATGACCGAGGGATTCCCAAGGATTAATTTTGGACAGCTCTTTCCTTTACTCCTCTCGTGACTCCTGCTTATCTCTAGATGTTAGCTGGACCAGTTTACAAACAGCGTCAGAAGTAGAATCTTATTATTTTCTTAAAACATTTACAGAAACTGAAAAAGCGTGAATATGTAAAACTTATTTCTTCACTACCTGGAGAGGAGAAGAGAAACCAAGAGTATATCTTTCCTCTTATATCTCCTCTGCTCAGGTCCCAACATTGTCTCAACATGGCCTACTGAGAGGACAGAGTCTAGGACTCTTTAATTTACATTGTACCCTAACCAAAGATGGAGAGTAGAGCATTAGAAAATGCCAAAGATATCCAACATATTTCCTAAGTTTCTTGGTCAGAAGTTCAGCTGGATATAAGAGAAAAAAATCTACATGTACGTCAATAAAAACTATATTATTACCCAATTTTCTATAAATACTAATTTGAGTTCATAGACGATATGGATTATAAGTTGATTTTCTTGGGATATGTTGAAAAGTCACTTGTTTTCAAAGATTAAAGTAACAAAATTGATTCTGTAATTATAAGTACTAAAATTTTTCTAGTTTTACAGGAAAAATATTGGCAAAAAAAGTATCCCTTAATTACAGTGATTGAAAACTAGCTATAGGTTGAGATTCATGGTGCAACATGTATAAATCCCATTCATCCTATTAGTAAAATAAGTTTTTTTCCTTTGACAAAGTATTAATGATTTTAGGAAGTTTCTTTAAAATACTTAAGTGATATCATTCATTTAGTATAACATTATATTCATTATTAGTAAGCTATAAATGCTTAATTGAACTGTGCTTTCATTATATCTGAGTGATAAATAGTCTCTCACTAAATTCTATATTAACACAAACTTAAATGATGAGAATTATAATATTTGAAGTGAATAAAGTGAACTTTTGGTTCTATTTCTACTCCTCTTTCTCTCTTTTCTAAGGTAATTGAGTAACATTTTTTTTTTTCCTGCTGAGATATTGGCAAAATAAGTATGTCTAATGCCAGTGAGCCAATAGTAACGATACTAAAGTGTGATGAAAAGAATAAAAATGAAATGTCTAAAAGTACTACTGGATTTCTAACAGATATTTAAGGTTTTCCCTATTTCAATAACTTTTAGTTAGAGTTTAAAAAGCTATAGAGGTGGGAAAATTTCAGATTGATTATCTATCTGCTTATCTGAGGGAGGGACAATATCATACGTAAAGTAACACAGGCTTGACATTCACAAGGAATGATGTTCACAATTTATGCACTCATTTTGAGATCAGTTACCCCACATGCAAAAAACCAACCAAAAAAACGAAGAAAAATTTACAAAAATTTTGTAAGGATGACAAATCATTAGGGTGTGAAACTAACCTTTTAAAGATCTATTTCCAATTCATATATCCTATTATGTGCTGCTTTTCTTAGTGTGCACAGTTTTATTGTCCACCAATCATTGAGAACACAGGTCTCATCTGATATTGATTTGATATACATTTTAAATTATAAATTAAACATTATATACTAACAACACTATAACCTTAATTTATTAGGACCATTGTTCTGTTTTCTCATCAAATCAAACAAAAATATTACCTAATAGTTATTTTATAACTTGAATGATGAACTCATCATATTCCATGAACCTTGATTTCTTTTTACTATTATTATCATTTTTTTAATTTTTATTTTTTTTTGAGACAGAGTCTTGCTCTGTTACTCAGGCTGGAGTGCCGTAGCGCCATCTTGGCTCACTGCAACCTCCACCTCCTAGGTTCAAGCGATTCTCCTGCCTCAGTCTCCAGAGTAGCTGGGATTACAGGCACCCTTCACCACACCTGGCTAATTTTTTGTATTTTTAGTAAAGATGGTGTTTCACCATGTTGGCCTGGCTGGTCTTGAACTCCTGACCTCAAGTGGTCCACCTGCTTCGGCATCCCAAAGTGCTGGTTTATAGGTATGAGCCATGACTCCCGGCGTCTTTTTACTATTATTATTAGTGGTGGTGGTCTGCATTATGGTATCTGTATTATTGTCTAATTTGTAGGGGAGAGATTATGGTGAAGACCAATATCATAATCACTGTTGGAAAGATTGATTCAAACCAAAAGGAAAGAGGAGAAAAAGGCCTTCATTGCCAAGAATGTAAAGGCAACATACCAAAATGATAATAAGAGGATATTATAAACTTTGGTGCCAGCAAATTTTAGATTTAGGTGAAATAAATGAATTCCTTTAAAATCACCACTTAATACCAAACTGACACAAAAACAAACTGAAAATGTCTCAGAAATTAAATCTTAAATTAAAAACTTTTCTATATGTTCACTATAAGCCCAGGTGGCTGTATGTCCAAAGAGAAAAAAAACATTACAAACGAGGAGGACCTAATAAATGGAAGGCTATTCCATATTCATGGATCTGAAGACTCGATATTTTTAAGATGTCAATTTTCCCCAAATTTCTCTATAAAATCAGCGCAATCACAAAGTTCCAAAAATATTTTTTGTGTTAAAACTGCGCTTTTATATACATTTTAGAATCAGATTAATAGCATCAAAGAAGCTTGAAGACTTACACTACCACATATCAAAGCTCACTATAAAACTACAGCTAAGACAGTGTAATACTGGTATGAAGATCTATGAACACACCAATTAAGTATGATAAAGAGTAAGGAAACAGACCCACATATGGTCATTTTCTTTACAATAAAGTTGCCACTACAGTGCATAATTGTAAGATTATTTTATACATGGTTCTTGGTTAATTGGATGCCCACGTGATATAGTTTAGCCCCTGTGTATTAGGTTCCAAATCACCACAAACTTAATGGCTTAAAAGAACGTGAATTTATTATCTTACAACTTGGATAACTGAAATAAACATCACTTGGCTAAAATCAAGGTGTTGGCAGGCTGCATTCATTCTGGTGCCTGTAGGGAATAATCTGTTTCTTTGCATTTTCCAGCTTCTAGAGGTCATCTGGATTCTTCAGCTCAGGAGCCCATTCCTACAACTTGAAAGCCAGCAACATTTATCTGAGTCCTTTTTGCTCTGCCATCTTTCTGGCTCTCTTCTGTCTCCTTCTTCCAGTTTTAAGAACTATTGTGGTTACCCTGGGCTCGCTTGGTTAACCTAAGATAATCTCTTCATTTTAAAGTCTGCCAATTCAAAACATTAATTATACAGACAATCATAATTGCCCTTTGACATATAATGTAACACATTTGAGGTTCTGGGGATAGGGCACAGACATCTTTTAACTAAGATAATCTCTTCATTTTAAAGTCTGCCAATTCAAAACATTAATTATACAGACAATCATAATTGCCCTTTGACATATAATGTAACACATTTGAGGTTCTGGGGATAGGGCACAGACATCTTTTAAAGGGGGGCTATTCTACCCACCATATCAACAGGATTGTATACATATTACATCCATAGAAATGTAGAGCACTAATTTTAGAAGCACTAAACATAATGGCACAAAAGTGGAAGCAAGAGAAACAATGTTAAATAAGCTAGAAATGAACGGGTACATACACATGACTCTGTTCACATAATGTAAAAACACGGACAAAACTAATTTATAGCGACAGAAGTCAAAATAGCAATTACTCTTTCAGAAGCTATTGACTTGGAGGGTCCAAGAAGGAGGACTTCTGGTTCTGATAATGTATGATATCTCAGTTTATGTGATTATTACATAGATGTGCTCACTTTCTGAAAAAATCTTTGATTTGTACAGAGAAGTAAATCTGTACTTTGCTGTGTCTACCTCTGTCTACCTCTCTGTGTCTCTCTCTCTAAACTAGCTTCAAAAGCTGTTTACCTATAATGTTTAAGTTCAATTTGTCTCCTCAATACTCTTTCAATGTTTAAGATTCTTCCTTATATGTAAAGTACAACACAGTTACATATCAGAGAGAAAATACATATTTTCAATACACCTCAGGGTACTAAGACCTGCTACTTTTTAAAGTGTATGCATCTTATGTTATTATTTCCATCTCTTCATTTCTCTGAGAGATCTAGCAATTTTTACTTTATGTAATTGACCTCAATGGAATGATCTTATTTACTCATCAATCATTGATCACACTTAATGATTATTATATTTCTTAATAATTAGCACCTACTCTGATATCATGTGCACATGAATGTGTATTTTCTCACGTGTATTTAAACACATATATGTGGACACTCTCCTGCTCTCTGGACCAGGAAAGTACCTTGTTTATCTTACTGATTTGGACCCCAAATGTGCAGCCATTTACAGCTATTTTAGGTGACTTTTATCGACCCTCTGTTCACAAATATATATGGAATGGGAAAGTATCTTTTTATTGCTGTAATTCCATGTCAACACCAAATTTTTATGATAATGAGAACCATATGTTTCTTGATGATGTATTATGAGTGGCTTTTGTTTGTCCTAAAATTAGCTTCTGTGGGTAATAAGCTTTTCAAAGTTAAATAGAGATAAATGAATATGAAGTATTTGGTTCTATAAAACATTTATTGATTTCTTTGTGAAATAAACATGCACACAACACACACACACACACACACACACACACACACAAATGCTTTAAAAAAACAGATGATTGGGTAGCACTTACTCCAAAAGGAAAATTCAAGTGTTGGTTACCTACACCCCTGTGAAATAGTTTTTTCCTTCCTAGTACATGCTTATTTCAATAAAATGTCTAAATTTCATCTCATTTACTTATAGTCTGAACAAGATTCATTTTTACAGATTTAAAAAATGTATAAATAGTTGCTTCGAAAACCCATCCAGCATATTCAAGACAGGCATTCAACTCAGATTTATCTTTTTTTTTTTGAGGTGGAGTCTCGCTCTGTCACCCAGGCTGAAGTGCAGTGGCGCGATCTCAGCTCACTGCAACCTTTGCCTCCTGGGTTCAAGCAATTCTTCCTACCTCAGCCTCCTGAGTGGCCACCATGCCCGGCTAAGTTTTGTATTTTTTAGTAGATGTAGGGTTTTGCCATGTTGGCCAGGCTGGTCTTGATCTTCTGACCTCAGGTGGTACACCTGCCTCAGCCTCCCAAAGTGCTCGGATTACAGGCGAGAGCCACCATGCTCGGCTGATTATTTTTGTGTAATAGCTTCTGAAACAGAGGTCCCCAACCCCCGGGCCATGGACCGCTACCAGTCCATAGCCTGTTAGGCACCAGGCCGCAAGCAGATCAGCAGCGGCATTAGATTCTCATAGGAGCACAAACCCTACTGTGAACTGTGCATGCGGGGAATCTAGGTTGCGTGCTTCTTATGAGAATCTAATGCCAGATGATTTGAGATGGAACGGTTTCATCCACAAACCACCCTGTAACTCCTTGAAACCCCCACCCCTACAAAACTGGTTCGTATTGCCAAAAAATTTGGGACCTCTGTTCTAAAATATTTTCAAGTCTGATTTTGCCTTTAGGAAATGATGAAGCACTTTCCCATACTTCTGTGTTGATTGGGGCCAATTTTCTCTCCAGTCCCCACCATTTCTACCACTACTTGCCTTCCTTCAAATCTCATTGATCTAATCTTTCTATCCTGCTCAAACTCAACATGCCTCCATCCACCCAAGGCAGCCCTGCACGTTTCCCAGAGGCTTCTATATTTAGAAAGCTCTCCAGAATCCTCCTTTGGCCCTTACCTACCTTTACATAGTAAGTGTTAAGTGTAATTTATTTTTTCTTTTAATAAGCGATTTCTTCTGACTGCTGCACTTAAGTCCTATTGCCATAAAGTTTCACGTATGCATGTTCCTTGGCTTTGAAACACATATCCTGTTTTGTCGTACTTCATTTGTGTTGGTAATGTTTGCTTCTCTATCTTGACTGCAAACCTTGTGCAAGTCTCACCCGTGGACATTTTAATTCGCAATGTTATCTGTGCCTAGACATTATCTATAGTGTCTGGCATGTAGTAAAGATTAATCAAATACAAGTTGAAGGACACATTGAGTGATCTTTTAACTCTCTGAAAGGAGGTATTTGTTTTCCACTAGTTCAGCTTTCAGACAGCAAGTAAACAAGTACTTTCGAAACCATCTTTGCAAAAATTGTAACTGTGGAAATATGACAGTGAAAGAGATCAGATCTAACCAACTCCTTCTTGCTTCTAACCTTTAAGCTGTCCTTGTTCTTTCCTGGGCTTAGGCTGAACTGGCCTTGGGAAAAAATTTAGTTTATGGTTTGACTCTGAAACAAAATTGATAATAGCCCTTTCCTGAAAAGACCCACTTCTTGCCTGGGGACCAGCCTGCCTTTGTAGGACTAACAAATTAGCTGCAAGATTAGAAATTACAGTTTAGGGGTCATACAGCTTCTGGCTGCAAGAGTCTGAAACTCCCCAAATTGCTCCTGGGGATAACATCACTATTGCAAAACCTAAAATCGGTGCTTGGGATATTTTGCAGAAACCATGGCACTCAATGGCTCAGTTGACACCACCAAGACACATAATCTGGCTCAACAAGTTTTGCGGTTCCAACCAGGGACAAAAGATAACAAGAAAGCCTCACTTTGACCTCCTTATGATTTCATCTCCAACCTGACCAGACAGCACTCCCGACTCCCAACTTCCCAAGCCCCTACCTGCCACATTATTTTTAAAACCTCCTATCTCCGAATGCTCTGGGAGACTGATTTGAGTAATAATAAAACTCCGGTCTCCCACACAGCCAACTCTGTGTGAATTACTCTTTCTCCATTGCAGTTCCCCTGTCTTGATAAATCGGCTCTGTCTAGGCAGTGAGCAAGGCGAACCTGTTAGGCTGTTATACTTTATGTAAAAAAAATGAAGCAAATAGCTCCAAATTAAATTATTTCTTCTAAGGGAACATGGAAAGTAACATTGAAAGTAAATGCATGAGTAAATTCCAAATCTCATTAAAAAACAACAAACAAACAAACAAAAAAACCAATTTCACTTTCCTCCATTGTGTATCTAATTTTAAGTGTGTTGGGACTTGGGTGTTGCCCCATTCAGGCAATGTGGTGGTGAAGAACATTGCTTTATACTTTGGGCTCAACGTTCCTGTGCAGGTGTGCTTAGTTCTGTAAAAATTAATGAGTAAAAATAAGAAGCTTGGCCAGGCACAGTGGCTCACGCCTGTAATCCCAGCACTTTGGGAGGCCAAGGTGGGCAGATCACAAGGTCAGGAGTTTGAGACCAGCCTGGCCAACATAGTGAAACCCATCTCTACTAACAATATAAAGATTCGCCGGGCGTGGTGGCGTGCACCTGTAGTCCCAGCTACTCAGGAGGCTGAGGCAGGAGAATCACTTGAACCCGGGAGGCGGAGGTTGTGGTGAGCCGAGATCATGCCACTGCACTCCAGCCTGGGGAACAGAGTGAGACCCCATCTCAAAAAAAAAAAAAAAAAGGAAACAGAAAGCTTATACTATTTGTTAGGGTCACACAGTAAATGAATTGTTGTTGCTCAAATACATCACTGAACACAGTTACTGGAGGAACTATTTATAAAGGCAGCTGTAGGGTAAAAGGAAAATAACAAGACATGGTGAAGCACTGCAGGGCTAGCACCAGTGGAGAGTCACTAATACAAATTAAGCCTTTAGAGGCAAAGAGAAGGAGCCACTACTAGATTCCTGAGAGAGCTATAGGAGAGGGCCACTTGACAGAAGCTAAATCTTCAGTCTTCTAATATAGCCACTCTCAATCTCTGACCAGGTAAATATCTGGACTCTGCTCTCTTTTTACCCTCCCACTATCTTGCCAGTTTTCTCATTGGCTGAACCCAATTGGAATCCAGAGAGCTAGAAAAATCCTCAATTCAATCTACAGGATGGAAAATAATAAGGAGAGTATATTAAGGAGCAAATGAAGATATCAAGTAATCACTATTCAAAGAGTCTGCACACCTTTACTCCATTTCCATTTGTTAACAAAATTTAGTTTTAAAAATACAAACTACAATTTCAACTCCTATATTTTTGGGGAATTTTTATAATGTAGGAAATTATGGAAGAAATACAGTAACTTTATCACTTACAAAATGTACTTCTCAGTAAAATTATATAAACATACATATAAATATTTTTATAAAGATATGTTATGTTCATTTTTTTCTACATTGTTCTTGCTAGGGAACATCAGCATTATCTGTGTTGTTAAAATCATATTTATTGTGCATATCATTTTAATGCTATGTAATATCCCAACATGCAGCTATACCATAGATATGAGCATGTATATGTGTGTATACATTTGTCTGGGCTGATAATTGTTTTACTACTTCTCTTTCTCCTTCTCTTTTCTCCTGAACTTAGGCAGTTTTGAAACTTGGACAATACTTACGCCTAGTCATCAAATTCCTCTTTTGGAAATACAGTAATAATTGCACTTTAAACTGTCAACAGAGAAAAGGGAAGAAAACCTCAAATCCAGTGAGAGATTGTCATCAAGAAAAGAAGCTCTTTTTAATTAGAAGTTAGAATTCTTAGAAATTCTAATCTGGTCTGACTTTTCTTCAGTTCTTGCTTACTGAAGTAAGGGCAGAGGGAAGCCTGTGTTCTCAGTATTTTCAGTTTTGCTTAGAAAGCAAACTTGTGGGACTTTCTTATGCATAAGTTTAGTTTCATTCAGATGAAAGTTAAGTGGAAGATTTTTACATAGACTTGAGGGTTTCAGATTCAGCACAAATTCAAATGTGAAATGATACTTGTATGTTAGAGAAATTATCATAACCAGGGGGACTTGCAACTTTCTTCTTCATTGATAACTAGAGTAGTTATGCATTTAGAGCCATTACCAAGTTGTAAGACATAAATTCATGTTGCATGCATCAAGATAGGCTCAATGACTGAAGATTTTAGAATACTTTGAAAATGAATTCATGAAGTATAAATTACAGAACATTGTTTCTTTTTTGTGTTTTGAATTAATCTTTATATATAGACATTTTACAGACTAAAACTCATATAGACATAGGTAAATGACTGATAATATTTAATCTATAAATTACAGTGTGTATATATATTTTATTAATGCTACATAATATCCTGACATTTTTCTCCAAAATTATGAAAGCTCATTCAAAAGCAACAACAAAAACAAAATATATTTAAGGCACCACATTAGATACTATACATTTAAAATTGTAAACCTGTCACTCTGGGACTCCACATTCCTGAAACTTTCTGAGTAATGGATAATCACAAAGAACCCAAAGAACTGCAAGAAAAGATTTGTTGAACTCAGTATCTGGCATTTATCTTTTTTAACAAACAAGGAAAGTATCCCTCTTAGTGGAAATAGAAGCCTAAGGAGTACGGCCATAATATAGCAAGAATCTTGGAATAGGCAGAGATGAGAAGTCCTTTTATAGCTACTGAAGACATCTGATGATGAAGCAGACAGGCTCTAAGAAAAAATGTCATCTTTTTTATAGGATATCTCAGCTGGTAATAAAATGTTTTCTATATATGAATAAACAACAACAAATGGGGAACACAAGGTCCATTAAAAATTCAACACTTCCTTAATAACTGCCTATTGAAGATACTTAAATATGGATATTATATTGATTAGCCCTTATATAACATAGATGATAAAAAGCAATTGCATGTTCATCAGGGCATCCAAAATCTGAAATTTACAGTTGCATGGTGAAGGGCAGACATTTCTTGTACTTGAAACAAAGTCTTGTTATGAGGGTAAGAAAGGTAGTTATCTGAGAATCAGAGTTTTATTTTTGCATTACCCATTTATTCTACTTTATTTTTGGAGTGAATACTTTAAAAAGTGATACTGCAATTTATCATTTATAATGTGTCAGGCACTCTTTTGTATGTTAATTATTATTCTTACTTAGTTTAGGAAAAATGATGCTACCTATGGTTCAAGTTATAGGAATTCTCTGAGTTGGTTTATGAATACAAATGGATAAAAATATTAGTTTGCCTCTGCATTTTTTATCATTTATTATATAAGAGGAAGCAAAGTATATTGGTTAAGAGTACAGGCCTTAGAGTTAGCCTTTCTGGGTTGGAATCTTGTCTCTACCAATTACTCAGGCAAGCTACTTAATCTATTGTGGAAGATCAAAGATGGTTGCAAATTCTCTTTCCCTCCCCTCCAACTTGGAACAACTCTTTTGACCAGTAGAACACAGCAGAAGTGACACAGTGCCCGTTTCTTTTTAAGTTTTATTTTAAATTGACAAATAATAATTGCATATATTTGTGAGGTTCAATGTATTGTTATGATACGTGTATATAATGTGGAATAATTAAAGCTAATTAACATATTTATAACCTCCATAGTTATCAATTTGTAATTGCATCAGACTAATCTGGTTCAACTTTTACATAACAAAGTTGTGGGCTATTTTTCAGTTGCCATGGACCTCTAGGTTAAAGGTCACACAATCTGAACATGCCTGGATGAACCAAGCATGCAATCATGTGGGGGGGATCTAAGCACTTGGACCCAGGAATGGGGGCTGAATTAAGATGTATTCATTACATGGCAGGATCCAGGATTCAATCAGATTGTGCCCTGGCATCATCCTGTGGCAGGATCCGGTCAGATCTTGCTTTCCAGCATCACCTCACTACAAGAGCCAATCAGATCACATCTCACATCAGATCACATCTCACTACTCTACTCTTATAAAACCCGACCCAAACCCCAGCGCAAGGAGACAGATTTGAGTGTTTCCTTCTTTCTCCTTGCTGGTTGACTCACAATAAGGCTTTTCTTTTCTCAAGGGCTGGTGCCATGGTATTGGCCTCTATGTGCATTGGGAAGCAAGCCTGTTGATTGCTTGGTAACAAATTTTGTGGTGAGAACATTTATTTGTACTCCCATGTTCCTTGCAGTGGTGCCAGTTTCTAGGTCCATGCCTTAAGGACAGAGAGCTTACACTTCTTTATTTTGGAGCCTCTCTCTGGGATTCTTGAGCTACCATGTAAGACATTAAACCATCTGAGACCACCACATTGGAGACACTATGTGTATGTGCTCTGGTTGGCAACCCCCAATAAGCCCAGCCTTCCAATCATTCTTACCAATGTATCAGATGAATGAGTGAAGCTGCTTTGGATTTTCTAGACCCACCCATCCTTCAGCTGAATACAACAAATGATCTCCATCAATGTCATGAGGAACAGAATTATTCAACCCAGACTTGCCTGAATTCCTGATTCCCACAATCATGAAGTTTAATAAAATAGATGGTTTTATAAGTCACCATATTTGGAGCAATTATAGTAGTTTCTACATTGTGGATTTTTTCTGAGAATGGAATGAGATACGATATGTAGTGCACTTAAAAGTATCTGATACATATTATATATCAAACATTAGCTACCATAATAGTTAATATTTTTCTCTACATCTTACTCAAGGACTTAGTAAGCAAAGAATGGCTGTGATCTAGTAAACCTAGAAGTTCTTGTATCTTGTGCTAATTCTAATGCAATTTTCTAATGTCTTGGTCTCAGTCTTATGTGTAACTACATTGATTTCCCTACTAGCAAGCAGACTCAATGTCTTAGTTTGGATTCCCCTAGAAATACAAACTGAATAAAGATGTAAATGCAAGGACTTTACTAAAAAGGTGAGATAAACACTGGTGTGGGAGTTGTAAAGTGAGGTAGAGAAGGGGAGGCAATTAAAGATGACTTATCCACAATGAGATACCATCTCACACCAGTCAGAATGGCTATTAGTAGAAAGTCACAAAATAACAGATGTTGTCAAGGTTGCAGAGAAAAGGGAATGCTTTAACACTGTCAGTGGGAATGCAAATTAGTTCGGCCATTGTGGAAAGCACTGTGGTGATTTCTTAAAGATCTTAAAACAGAATTACTGTTTGACCCAACAATCCCATTATTGGGTATATACCCCAAGGGATATGGATATCAATTATTCTACTATAAAGACACATGCACACATATATTAATCACAACACTATTCTCAATAGCAAAGACACATAATCAATCTAAACGCGCATAAAGACAATGTGGTACATATACACCATGGAACACTATGCAGCCATAACAAAGAAGAAATCCTGTCCTTTGCAGCAACATAGTTGAAGCTGGAGGCTAATATTCTAAGCAAACCAATGCAGAAGCAGAAAGCTAAATACTGCATATTCTCACTTATAAGTGGCAACTAAACAATGAGAACACATGGATATAAAGAGAGGAACAGCTTTGCCCAGTGGCGGCATTGTAACCAATGAGGTTTACCTGAGGTACAATTATTGCTAATTGAAAACTTTTCCCAATACCCCTCCATGACGACTTGAAATATAGTCGGCACTGGCAATTTTTGACAGTCTCTACAGGGACTGGAAAAAAAAAAAAAAGAGAGGAACAACAGACACCAGGGCCTACCTGAGGATGGAGGGTAGGAGGAGGGAGAGGATTAAAAAAACTACCTGTTTGGTGCTAAACTTATTACCTGAGTGATGAAATCATCTGCACACCAAATTCCTGTGGCACACAGTTTACCTATATAACAGACCTGTACATGTACCCCTGGACTTAAAAGTTAAAAAAAAAAAAAAAGATGCCTTATCAAACCACTTCCCATGGGTAAATAGAGCTTAATTCTAATAGGAAACTCTGGGCGTCAGCGTAAAACTTGTGCCTCTGAATGATCTCACCCAAGGGGCAAGGTAGCCAAGCCATTAATACACCAATTCTGATCATTGATTGGGGCTGCCAGGATGAGGTATGCTGAATACAAGACACTTGTAAAGTGACCTTCCAGTTAAACAGCCACGTGGGCTCCGGTGGCAAAAAACACCCCCAGGAAGTGAAATGCTGGTGCTATCAGTCTGCAGTAGTGAGTAAGAGTGTAGGTGGGGGTGCAAAGGCATATGCTGTGGTCAGTGAAATGAGAAATGCCTGATTGTTCATCTGCCTAGCGTCCCCGTGTCGAGATCTTCCACCCAGTGCAGCACAGATCACTTTTATTCTGGAATGACTACTCATTGAAACTGTTCATGACGAGAATCTGACCTTGGCAAATTAAATCTCTGCCGCCAGCCCATATTTTTAGTGATATCTAATGAGACTTGTAATTAATCCTGGGCTTAGATTCCTTGAGAGACCCACAAGTCTCCAGACTCTCTTAACACATCCAAAAGTGCTGGCACTTCACAAAATCCCCAAAGCTTGGAGAATTCACTTAGAGTGCGGATGTTCCTGACACCCACTGACATCCAAAGTGATTAACTTCTAGAGGTGCCATTGTTGGAAATCATTGATTTAACTGTCCACTGCAAAGGGACTTGCCTTTTCTCTGTTGAAGTGTTTTTATTTAAAAGGACTTGGCTTTCTATAGATGAGTGAAGAAACCTTTCACACTACAGAACTTGAGTTACTGAATGATATCTGAACCATTTCAGTCTCCTTTTTGTTAAAAAAACATAAGGCGGGGGAAGGGGTAAAACTTGTATATATTTACATGTTAAATTGTGTAATCATGTTATTATCTGAAACTAATACCATGCTGTTAAAATTTAGATAAAGTGTCCTGTAATGCATACAAAATGTTCATTTGCTGAAGGACATTAAGTTAATTTCCTGGCAACAAGATTAAATGCAAGGCATTTACATAATCATTAGTCGTGAGGTGTAGAAAAGATAATTAAATATTCCACCACATTAATTTATATTTAATTAACTGTGCTTTAGTGATCCTTCTGTCTGAATATTAATATTGTGTAAATAAACAATTAGAATGCATACTGATTTTATTAAAGGCTTATTCTTAAAATTATGTAGAAGATGCAATTATTAATTTAATTATATCTTATTCTGAAACCTAATCACATTAATAGAGTCTAAAAAGGTCTATCACTAGCCTCAGTGATGACATTTTCACATTTTATATTTCCAACTACAATATAGCTTATAGACTTTAAAATGTGTTCATTTAGTTCACCCTAACAGTTAATTGCCTTCCTAGTAACTCCACTCTACGGTTCCTTTAAGTCAGTACTGATACTGTACCTTTAAAAAAAAGAGAATTATTATGATACAGTAAGCCCATCATCTGTGGCCACACTCACTTGGGACATGTGATATTTCTGGGAAATGACTATATCATACAG